>NC_141691.1:2073214306-2073394306 GCF_964263255.1 Lissotriton vulgaris | reverse complement strand
GAGGAAGGGCACGAACTTCCTGACGCCGCCCATGGCCATCACCTCCTTGTTGAGCACCAGCCGGTCCGCGCGCCAGGCCTCGCTGTTCCTGCCGAGGATCACACAGAAATATTCACCTCTCGTTTACAGCTGTGCGGTGTTTGTAGCCCTGCACCCTCCTGCCGGTCCCACCACCCACCTTCCTGCCAGCCCCACAAACATGTGGCAAAACCACGTGCGAGGCCGACAGTCCTTGGTGCGGAGGTAATGTCTCACGGTCCTGCCAAGTGGCACGCATGTCGCGTTAGGGTAACGCAATTTAAATTAAATCTCCGCATTACCATATGATTGGTAATTTGTCACTCAAACACGATGTAGAGAAATTTAAGCGGATATCTCTAATTCCCTGACTTGTTGTGGTTGGCTCTACTCTTTTTTTATTAGCTGTCAGACAGTGACACACAGTGGCAGCCAACATCATTGTTCAAAACAGCCGAAAGAGCGCTGCTGACACATGAGCAGGAGCAGAGAAGAGGCGCTCTTACCCCACCAGCACTGAGAGTGTTCCAGAACTATGTTGCAGCTGCTAGTAAGAGTATTGGGGCCAAGTAGATGGTGTGGCTCAACACTTGCTGACTGTAGTGCAGTAGTGTGTGTGTTGCAAATAAATCCAATGCACTGATGTTTGCAGGTTCAATGTAAGTGAATGAAAACATTAGCATATCTGAAATTCCTCGATCTGTGGGTGGGAAATACTATTTAATAAGAAACATTTTATAGTTTTGCAGAGCTCGTGTTTTGCAGGCGGGTAGTGGTTGCCAAGTGGCCTCTCATATGTGATTTACACTTTCTGCCAGTTCTGGCTTGGCAGTCCGGTTGATTATTTATTAACCATATCAGTTGGCTACATTAAATGCTGGTTAAGAGCGTCGTCACTGCATTACATCACATGGCTTAGTAGTGTCAATAAATATAAACATGTTTGAACACAGCCTTCTGAATAGCATGTATGTGCAGGAGCTGGTACATCCCACATTACAGCCGATAAATGTTGGCCCATCATAGGCACATCTACACACCTTAGCTGAGCTGCACTTACGTTCAGTGTGTGGACAGGGTGGTGCTGGGGACATGCACTCAATAAATGGACACAACTGCTTGATGACACTCACCATAAAACATCTCTCAATGGGTCACACATAAGGCAATCAAATGTCACACATAAACACAATCAAAACACAAAAATGTCACATTTGAGAAGTCAGAAAACTTGACATATATGTTCGCCCTGGTCCCCACTATGGACTGTGCGACCTGTTTCTTGTGTCACAGGTCCTCTGCGTGTTGTGTAGTTCCTACCAATCTGCAGGATCCGCACATCTGTTGGAGAACATAAACTTTGCGTGAGGTGCATAGACTGATACTGGGCACCCACGCAGGATATGTTGGCCGATAGACCAGCTAGCTCACAGTGCCACCACTAGCCCCCCTAACCTTACCAGGGAACGATAATTTCTGGCAACCACTAAATATGGCAACCCTGACCCATTTGGGGTCGTGGAAACAGATCTAGAACCTTTCGCTAAGTCACTTGTGCTTAGTAGTACTCAGAGAAATATACAGAATACACAGTGGGACATTTTCAATATATTTATTGAACCGGCGTTATTCTTCTATAGAATACTTGTGCTGCAATATTCAGTAGACAGAAGCAGATAAAAGTGATTACAAGCACCGAAAGAGTGAAAAGTAGATAGAGTTCTACCACAGTGCTAACACAGTGTATATATGCAGGCATATAAACAAGGCAGTAATCAGGCGTACTCCTACTATGCAAGCACTACTCTGTGTGTACCTAGAGTGTATGTAGGTGTGAAGCCAAGACTCCCCCAAGGGACAATCTAACCCCATTACCTGGGGGAGAGAACGTAGGAGCCTACCTTGGTCACTAACTGGAGGGGAACATCACTTACAACGCATTTTTTACAACGCACTACCATTACATCGCAACCATTACAACGCAAACCATTACAACGCATTGCGCTGGGGGGCGCTCTAGGATAGGGAATATATTTAATTTACTATCCAACACCTTCCCTGCTATCCACAGGGACTGGAGTTGGAATAGTAAATTAAATAATTCACTATCCAGCGCCTAAAAGCATTATGCGTTGTAATGGACTGCGTGGTAAAAACCGCGTTGTAAAGGCATGCGATGTAAAAGCATGCGTTGTAGTGACACCAATCCCTAACTGGACACCCCTGACAGAGATGTCGGACCACTGCGTGGTGAAGTCTCAGCCTGCAGGAACCCTCAGTGTCAGCTGAAGGGCCTTCTCTACTAATCTTATGGAATGCTCTTTATTTTAATAGGAAGCAGCCTTGCGATGTGCGTATAGATCACCAATGTTATGGATATGTAGATAGCCTCGTCGACCAATGGATGAAGATAGAACAACATTTGTACATAGAGCCTCAAGAGGCCCTGTGCATGGTGTTCAAGGCATCGTGATAATGTTATGCGAAGCTAGCTGTGTAAGCAAAGTAGTTTCAGAGAAACTAACCCAACATTGTAGCGCACGCAAATATGTGCAAAAGGTCACAGCAGAAATGTTATTGTGCAAAATTAGGACAATGCAAGAAAAGTGTGTAGCTCCGGTACTTGCACATAACAGGAGAAGTGCACTGTGTCCTCTGTATGTTGTTTATCAATAGGGTGTTAGACTTTACGGGACAGGAGTAGTCTACACAGAGCAGTACTTATTTTCTCATGTGTGACTACTCCATGATCAGAATCTGGTGCTTGCTGACAGCGGATCTACAGTTGTGAGGCTCACCTCTTTCTTCCCGCACCCAGAATGAGGAGATTGAACCCCTTGCTTAAATCAATGTGGCCCCTCATGACTCGGCCACCAGAATCACCATGAATGTAGGAGGTGTGTGGAGGGAGGGGACCCCAGTTTTCGGTGTCTCCTTTTTGTGTGAAGCTCCAAAACTTGCAGGGCGCTCCATAAGTTCAGTCACAGTCAGAATCTGATGTCTCTCGTTCTCTGAGTGTGCCCGTGCGCTGCCCTCTGGTTCCCTTTCTCCCCCCTCTACCCTAGGTGTGTAGCTTAGTCATTGATATTCGGTTGGGGGTCTGAATCTCAAATATTTTTACCTTAACCCCTCCCATGCCCATGACAAGCTCAGCTCGTCATGAGCCACGGTGCTCCGGTGCGGTGCTCATGACGAGCTGAGCTCGTCATGGCCTGTGGAACGCTCGCACGCTGGGCTAATTCCCCTGCTGTGCTGAGCGTTCCATTAAACGGGCGTGGCTGTGACGAGCTCAGCTCGTCATGAGCACCGGAGCACCCTGCCTCATGTCATGAGCATGGGGGCGCTGTGCACGCCCCCGCCCCCCAGCACAGCAGGGGAATAGCCCCAGCAGCCAAGGGGTTAAAGGGCAGTGGGCTGCAGGGTGGCAGGGTGAGATGAGCAAGGTTCGGGTGGACTGTTTCCGTGAGGAAGAGCATCACTACTGATTGGTATTAGGTTGGCCTCTGTCTAGAGTGGAACAGTGGGCAAAAAATAATGGGTTGAAAGGCTGCCCAGAGCGATTGTCACTGGTTAGACTATTTACAAGGATTCATCCCATCACCTTTGGGTCTTTGATGGCCAATAGTGAGCCTAGAAACCTGAGAGAGGAGAAGCTTTCCAAGCCTACTACCACCAATGTTTATACATTCCAAAAAGTAATGCATTTGCACCCAATCAAGAAGTACTTCATTGGGAATTGATTAACTATTTCTTTGGTACACCATCACTACATATATTTAGGATCCCTGTCCAACAAACAAGCAAGTTAAATCCTCCTGGTGAAATGACAACAACAAGAAAACAGGTACGGACATAGCAGACCAGACTCAGGGGCTGGAGACCCAAATCCCTAATCAAGAATGCATTTAAGGGGTGTCACACCCCACATATCCCCACTGAAGCTATGCCCTTGCCCATCCCACCTGGGCCTGGTCATTCTCCCTGGGAACTCATGACTGCGGCAGGGGTGTAATGCCGGCTCCTGAAGCCCCGATAGTGCAAGCAGGCTCAACCCTTCATTGGCCCTCATTCAACCCGAGGCCAAGGAATAGCTGTGAGGTCTGGGAGACTCAAGCGCACTTCATATTCTGCAGGGGTGGCCATCATTTTGGGTTAACTCACTGGACTACGGTTGTGTACAACACAACAGCCTGGGGTACCTGCCCTTTGAATAACTTATTGAAATGTAGTTCACTGGATCACCAACTGCCATATCATTTCACCATGTCTCACTAGAAGACCATTCACCTGCCGCCACTGCCACTTCTCCTGCAATGTAATCACCCCACAACCACCACCCAGCCACATGCCTCAGATTCACTTCACTTTACTCAACGTCAGATCACTCTGTAAGCATGCCATGGAAATCTGGGATACTATAACCACCCTCGCCCGACGCCATGTTCATAACAGAAACCTGGCTAACCCCCATCTCAGCACCTGACATCGCCACCGCAGCTCCCCCCAGATACAAGACAATCCACTGCGACCACCCTAACAGACTTAGCGGAGGCATCGCCATCATTCATGAAGACTCCCTCACTGCACAGCCTTCGATGATGGACGAAACCCATCATGGAGCTCCTCAGCTCCCATATCAGACCCGCCGCCAACACCACCATCAGATGAACCCTCGCCGACTGACCTCCTGGCCCCTGGCCAAGCCTATGCAACTTCATCCCAGACTTCATAGCTCCCTAGCCATCGACTCCGACCACTAAATCTTTCTGGGCGAACTGAACTTTCACCTAGAATACCCTGATGACTCCAACTCCACCACACTCCTCGAAAACGTGAGCATCATTGGCCTATCTCAACTGGCCACCACCCCACGCACAGAGCCGGTCACACCCTGGACCCCATCTTCTCCACCTTTGACAGAGCTAAATTCTCCCACACCCCCAAATTGACCTGGACGGACCACAGCATTGTCCACTTCACTATCGATGGTCCACAAGATCCGCCAATGAGACTCCCGACTTACCCTGCCATATTTGGACAAAGACACAGAATCCCTCTGGACCATCTCCCTAAAAGTAAAAAGACTCGCCCCATCGAACTCCCTCATCTGGTTCACCCCGAAGCTACTGCCCATCAAGCGACACTCCAAGAAATTAGGGAGACACTGGCAATCCAACCAGACCCCACCAACCTCGACTCCTACTGATCCGCCCTACCAAACTACCACCACCGTCTCGGAGAGCCCAAGAAAGAAGCACTCAACACCCGATCAAGGCAAGCGCCAACTGCACCAAGGAACTGTTCAACATCGTCAGAGAATTCTCCTGCTCCTCTGCCACGAGAACACGATCCGCCCCTCTCAAGCCCTCTGAGATGACCTGGCAAACTACTTTCACTGAAAAATCACCGACATCTACTGCAGCTTCAACCCCAACCTATTGGCCTCAACCACCTCAGCACTGAGCCTTCCGCTCCCGCCACTCCAGGACCACCAACTACAATCAGCTCTCCACGGGAGACACCATCTCTATCATGAACTCCATACGCTCTGGATCTCGCAGCGACCTCTACCCACACCACATCTACAAAGCAGGAAGAAGTCATTGCACACCCAACTCAGTGACCTCCTTAACGGTATACAACTGTTACAACAAAGTTTTTACCACGCACTACCATTACAACGCAGGCATTACCACGCATACCATTACAACGCATTGCGCTGGGGGGCGCTCTAGGATAGGGAATAAGTATAATTTTATATCCAACACCTTCCCTAGTGTCCACGGGGACTGGAGTTGGAATATAAAATTATACTTACCACTATCCAGCACCTCTAAGCGCTATGCGTTGTAACGGTATGCGTTGTAAATACCGCGTTGTAATGGTATGCGTGGTAAAAGTATGCTTTGTAACGTCATACATCCCTCCTTAACACTTCCATCACCACAGCCATATACCAAATGTCTGGAAGCACGCAGTGGTCAAAACCTCCGGAAGAAACTCTCTTTCAACCCCAACGAGCTCAAAAACTACCACCTGATCTTGCTCCAACACTTCCCCGCCAAAGTCTTGGAAAAATCCATCAATCGCCAGCTCAAGAACTACCACGAGACCAACAACCTGCTCGACCCTGCCCAATCCGGCTTCCGACCAAACCACAGCCCCCAGACCAAGCTGATCGTAGCAGCTGACGACATCAGATGCCTGCTCGACCTAGGCGGAAAAGCAGCCCTCATCCTCCTCAACCTTTCAACAGCCTTCAACACCATCTCCCACCACACTCTGATCACCAGACTCCACCACATTGGCATCCAGGGCGACGCACTCAACTAGATCTCTTCTTTCCTCTCTGGTCGAACTCAGAGGATCAACTTACCACCCTTCTCCTCCGTACCCAAAGACATCTTATGCGTCATACCACAAGGATCCTCCCTCAGCCCCACACGCTTCAACACCTACATGATACCTCTTCCAGACATCACCCACAGACTCAACATCATCTCCCATACCGACGACACACAGATCATCCTATCCCTTACATAAGACATCGGCTACACAAGGGCCAACTTCCAGCACACTATGACAAACATCGCCACCTGGATGAAGACTAACTGCCACAAGCTTAACTTGGATAAGACAGAGGTCATCATTTTTGGGAATAAGCCCTCCCCATGGAATGGCACATTCTGGTCCGCCGCAGTTGGCCTGTCACTCACCCACACCAGTCAAGCATGCAACCTCGTAATCATCCTAGACTCCCACCTGACCATGAAGCAACAGATCAACACCATCTCCTCCTCCTGCTTCCTTACACTCTCCATGCTCTGCAAGATCTTTCAATGGATCCCTGTCTCTTCCAGGAAGACAGTCACCCAGGCCCTCATTGCCAGCCGACTTGACTACGGTAATGTACTCCACATCGGAGACACCAAAAAACTCCTGCAATGCCTCCAGACCATCCAGAACTTGGCAGCACGCCTCATCCTCGACCTCCCTTGAGGGACTAGTATCACCCCCATCTCAGAGTTCTCCACTGGCGGCCCGTCTAGGAAAGATGCCTCCTCAAGCTCCTCACTCACGCCTACAAAGCCCTCCACAAGTCTGGACCTGCTTACATCAACGACCGCCTAATATTCCACCGACCACCTAGAAATCTTCGATACTCCACCCTCGCTTTAGCCCGCAATGCCCGCATTTGCTGCAGCTGATGTTAAAGAAGCTTCTTCTCCTACCTCACCTCCAGGTCCTGGAGTGCTCCCCTCCACCTTCGCACCGCCCCTTCTCTGAAGGACTTCAGGAAGCAGCTCAAGACCTGGCTCTTCGGCCGAGGCTCACACAGCGCACAAGCACCTTGAGGCACCCCAGGGGAGAACCCACGCTATAGAAGGCTTTCTGATTGATTGATGCACTCTTCTTCATTTCTGCCACAAGAAGCCTTGTTGGTGGAGTCGTAGTTAGAGATGTTAAACCACTGCATGTGGGTAGAGCTCCATGTTTCTAATCCGCGCCTTTTTATCAAACAGTTAATAAAGTGACTGATGGTCCTATTACTAAGCCTGATTCGCAAATAGAGGAGGACGCCAGAGCTGAGCCCTGGGTCTGGCTTAGCTCCAAGAATCTGTGCACAAGGTCGAGACAACATTTGGCACGTACATCGTGCAACAAACACATTGTAAAACTATAACCTGACTTTACCTATCGTTACGGCACTATCCCTTGGCCTCCTCCCCTTATGTTACCCACCCTGCACTTCCGAACAACCCTCCAGGGTGATGAGACTGCTTTTCTAGCTCATTGTATTGTTTTGCTCCTATCCCATAAGGTAGCCGGATAGTATGACTGTTTGTCTTGCCATATACTGTATCTATTTGTTTCCCTATCCCTTGGTTCTCCTCCCCCCTTTGTCCTGTATCCCACCTGATGCTACTGTAAAGCGCTCTGATACCCTCACGGGTCTGGTTCACGCTCTATTAAACACTAAATAAATAAATAAATGATACAATCTCTTCAAAATCCAAAAAAGTGTATTTCTTTCACATTCAGGAGCATTTCACCTTAGTACTTCAGGCCTGTGCCAAAGAGACGGATGTATGTCGTTACTACGCATGCTTTTACAACGCATGCCTTTACCACGCAACTTTTACAACGCAAGTCGTTACAACGACTTGCGTTGGGGGGTGCTGGATAGTGAATAGTTTAATTTACTATTCCGACTCCAGTCCCCGTGGATAGTAGGGAAGGTTTTGGAAAGTAAATTAAACCATTTCCTATCCTACAGCGCCCCCCAGCGCTAGTCGTTGTACCGACTTGCGTTGTAAAAGTTGCTTGGTAAAGGTAGTGCATGGTAAAAGTTGCGTTGTAAACGCTGTTCCCCACAGAGACGCTGGGACAGGATTGATACGGAGCGTGAAGCAATCGCAGGCGGTGAGCACCGTCTTGTGCATGAAAGATGCACACGGGCATAGGGACTGGCAACGGGCGATGCCTGAGGAAAGAGTCCTCTGGTGCCACAGGGAATAAACTCACGCTGCAGCCTCATGGACTGCTGAGGTGGGGAAAGCAGTTCGGCCCTAGCCCCGAAGAGTGGCGGCAGCAGCGATGTCCAGTGCGGGAGATGGTGAGCCGCACATACATGCCAACAGTCCCGGTTCAGACAGGAGACTTCCGATTTTTATTGCAAGCAAGTGTTCTTTTGGCTGTCTACCGCCTGAAATTGCCTCTGCTTCAATAGAAGTCAGTGGGGCAAATATATTCTCCCGATTATTATTTTTTAAAACTCCCACTTTCCCTTTTCTAAAATGTTGGCATGTATGCCCGCACCACATGGGCACCGAAGTGGAACTGCCTGAGGGTGCAAAACAACTTCATGGTCGGCGCCGCATTTCAACATTCTACTCTGCTCCCCTTGGGAAATTGCCGGGAAAAGACACTCAGAGCGACAAGGATCAGTCCAGCAGCTGCACAGGTGGAGTCCCATGCAAGGGTGCAACAGTTTCGCGTCACCCCAGGACAGGCCCGTAGCACACACAACAAGTGCTTAATTTGTAAAGAAATAAGTGCCAGGGCTCTCGTCTGGAGGCCACAGCAGCCTGCACCACACATTGCCCCAGGCACGCTGCCACTGATAGTAAAAACACAACTACTAACTATCACACTACTGCAAGTGTGACAATTCGGACTATTTCAGGTCCCCAAAGCAATAAGAATGGCTTGGAAGGCAGGTAATATACATGTTTAATGTATATTTAATCAATAAGTAACAGTTGTTGTGTTCATCTCTAAGTTAGCCAAACAGTGCCACCTTGTGGCAGACTGTAACAAGCACCGGTGTTAACAATTAAGTGCTGGTGCTAAGCGCTGGAAACCAGCGGCTCAAATTAAGCACTGCATACAAACAAAACAGTCTCAGTTCACAACTCGCCTTTGGTTTTGTGATGCAAATTTTGCACTGAGGGGTCAGCAAAACCCGACAGGCCATTGGCAGTGCAAGGCTGCACAGCGGAGCCGCCTCCCCGGTAGGCGGCGGTGAGTAGCACCCTCAGAGCACCTGAATTTGTGCATCTGAAGGGCGGGTACCTAATGAGCACACCTAATCCTGGGCCCCCTCATACCACCCGGTGCAAGCATGGCGGGAGGCAGAATGGGTAAAACTGCCCAACAAATGAAACAAGAAAAATACATAGTGACTGCAGTAGTAACGGACCCTCCGGCCTCACCAGTTTGACCCACTGAGGTGCAGTCACAGGAGAGGCACGGGAACGTATATAATGGCCCCCATCGAGGACATAAAAGGCACACTGGAGCCTAAACTAGACACAGTAACAGCGGAAGACACTACTAAGGGCAAATATCCAGAAAATGAATGAGAGAGTCTTAGCCGCAAAATCCACTCTCCTCCCCCTACAAACAGAAACAGGGACCCTACTGGAATAGCTGAGACACCTGCTATGAGACAATGCAATAATGATAACCAAGCTGTAGGATTATGATGGGTGGTCCTGCCACAACAATCTACAAGTGGTAGGGATCCCAGAGCGGGCGGAGGGGCAAAGTGTGAAACGTTTTATGTAGGGCTTGATAACACCACCCTGCAATAGAGGGGACTGTCAAAGTTCTCTTCAGTGAAACGTGTGCACATGGCCCTGGCGCGGACACCCCACCCGCGGGGCCCAGCCAGAACCATCATTGCAACCACCACAACTACAATGCTATCCTGCATGCAGGCGACTCGCAAGTGCAACATCAGCCTAGTAGCTTTGAAGGAGTCAGAAAGGAACTGCAGGCAAAAGACCTGAAATATATGATGCTAATGCCTGCAAAGCTCTGTGTGATAACAGAAGGGAAGCCCTGGTACATCGAAACACCTACGGAGATGTGGGACTGGCTGGAGGGTTGGCGGCCACCTGGCTTTCGATGGAAAGTACGCGAAGATACCCGCCACAAGCATGCGGGTGCAAGTTATCCGAGGACCCCCTGGAAGGAGCCAGGGTGGGGAAAAACCACCTACACAGGCTGTAAGGCCGAACAGGCCACAAACCTGGGAGTGAAGAGGGAGAGGCTCAACAGGAGAGAGTCCCTGTCCAGGAAAGAAGAAGAGCAACGGACACACATCCGGCGAGCGACAAACGACTCTGATAATAATAAGAGGACGATGATGGCAAACTGTTTATGGCTGTGGCCAGGCCACCAGCTCTACAGTTGAAAGGTTCGGGGGAACAGACCTTACGATGGTGTCCAATGCTGACGACACGCAGCTTGTTGTCACCTTAGCTGAGGGGCCACCTACAACGGGCACTAGATTCAGAGACGGGATGATGTAGGTGGCTCAGTGGATGGCTAATAATTGTTTGCAACTAAATGCAAGCAAAACAGAGGTCCTACTGGTGGGTAAGAACGCTGCTCTCTGGAACGAACACTGGTGGCCATCGCTCCTTGGAGCTATGCGAATGCCTATGCCTAAAACAGTGGTAAAGAATCTCCGGGTCTGGATGGATTCTACTCTTAGTTTACAGACCCACACAAAGAGGGTTGCTGCTACCTGTGTGGGCCTGCTTAGAGGTCTTAAACCTCTCCTGAAATGTTTTGACCCAACGGTACGACAGTTAATTGTGCAGGCTACTATACTATCTCGCTTGGATTATGCCAGCTCCCTGCTCCTAGGGGCAAATAAAGCAGAGACACATCGGCTGCAACGATTACAAAACTCTGCAGCTAGAATTCTGGTTGGTCTTACCCGCTCCTGCCATGTGGGGCCCACTATCCAAGGGCTACACTGGCTTCCGATTGAGAAGCAGATCCAGTTCAAAGCTCTATGTTTATCTTTTAAGATCTTAAAAACTGCCAGCCCGGCGCTTCTGGCTGATCTTTTGACTCCGTTTGTTCCCCCCCTACAGCTGCGCTCGCTGGGGCAGCACTTGGTGACTGTCCAGCGGGTCAAACTCTGCTGAGCAGGAGGGCTCGTTTCGCTACCTAGCCGCCAAATTATGGAATTCCCTGCCTGCACATATCCATGGTATGGATGGCCTGCTCGCTTTCAGGAAAGCCATTAAAACCTTCCTCTTTCCCTCAGTGTAGTCTATTGGTTTCGTGTCATCTGTGACAACCTTGTGGCTGTGTGTACTATTTCGATCTTGCAGCGCCGGGATGCCCCTTTGCTGGGGCAGCTGTGCGCTATATAAAAAAACTCCTAACATAACATAACATAACATAACAGGTCCTCTGCATTGTTGGGGTTGTGTGTAGTTCAAAGCTGACCATGCAGGGAAGCAGGGAGGAGGGGAATTGCGGGAGCAGTTACTGACTTGAGTACGTCTCTTATAGCACAACCGCAGTCGATCTGCATGCAGCAAAACCCAACAAACAAGGGTACGGGTGGGCCTTCACGCAATGAGCCTGGCCCAAACACATCCAGAAAACATGACAGGACATTCCCTGACCCAAATGTCTTAACAAAAAACACTTAACAACAAAATGGACGGACCCATTGTTGGAATCCAGATGTACAGATTACTCAATGTCATGCACAATACTGCAAAAAAATATTAGATTTTTAAGAAGAACTCTCACCCACCATCCTGGTTGGTAGCAAGCTTCATCATTGAGTTCTCAGCTGGGCTGCCAAATGCAACCCAGCTGTGCTGAGACGCCTGAATTACAGCGGAGCAGGTTGTATTGTGTGTGAGGGAAGTGAGTTTTTTGGTGCAGATTAAAAGTACCTATAGGATCCTCTGTCACGATTTTAATTCCTGAGGTCCCAGGGCACAATTAAAAAAGTGGACAGGATACTGTGAAGATTTAACTGCTCTTCGTTATCCTCATAAAATGGTCGACATGTTTCTGCCTCAACAGAGGTACTGAGGCTTTCTTCAGGACCAAGACAGTGGGGTGTGTCACTATTGGAATGACCACGTGAAATTATCAGCAAACACGCTAAGGTGTGCTGTGAGTGTGAGGTGCAGCCGTACTGACGGTTTCCACCGTTCGGTATACAATAAAGGTTGCGTAGATTAGGCTGCTCTTTATGATCCCGGAGGGGCGGACACCTGTAGTCACACATTCTTCAAGGTAGTCCGTCCGCCATCGACCTCTTGTGGTCCGTCACGGGATCCCGACGATAAACAAAAAGCACTAAAGATATTATCCTCGAATGCCAACAGTGTAAGAAGTAGACTTAAGGGGAGTGGATCTGCAATATCTTAAGCGACATGCCCCGGACATCATACTTCTCCAGGAGACCTGTTTCCAAGGAAACCATTACAGAGCCTTAGACCGCTATGACAACTTCATTCTAGCACATGCAAGCCACGCATCAGACTCAGAGGGGTAGTCATTTGGAAATCGATACCTTACACCCTGGGTAGGACTTGGTTGTACCCGCTTGGGGAAATATGTTACTCTACGACTTGACGATGTGGGGTCTACTCCTCTGTGCACTGAGAATTATTAAATCAATTCTCACGCTGAATAATTTGAAATGAAATTGTCACTCTCAACTTCCTAAAGGGGCATCGTCAATAACCCCATTACTCCTACAAGTATCTCAATCAAGGAGTGTGAAATTACAAAGCAGATCAATACAATTCTGATATCACATTAATATTAATAGAATTAATTCCATAAACAATCTTCCAGATGCGCGATGTGTGATTCGTTTTCTTTATTCAAATCATTTGCTGTTTTCAGTCAGTTCTGTATTGGTGTTAAGTAAAAAGTTAACAGCCGACGCGTTTCGTCCCCATCTGGGACATCATCAGGGCTTCCTCAAAGATCCCCGTAGATTAAATTCTCAAAATAATCCTTCAATATCCACACACTTATCGGCGATGATCCTAACTGCGCATACCCTTCGTCATAAGTGAATCCTGATCTCTATTTCCTTTAACTCTTCGTAACCACTTGGAGTGCAATCACATCAATTATTTCCTAAATCTTCAATTCTATTAACAATCCTTTTATCCAGAAAATATATGGACCTTTCTGGTGTCCGTTCACAATCCCGAGATCTTCCTCTTCAATCAAAAATTTGCTCCAAAATGCTCTTGCTTCAATAATGACTGACAAATCCAATATTCAAAATCCACGACGCACTCCTTGCCGATAATTCCGGAATGCGATATCAGAATTTTATTGATCTGCTTTGTAATTTCACGCTCCTTCTTGATTGAGATACTTGGGGAAATATGTTGTACAAATGCGGCAATGGGACGGGTTGATGCTCAACCTCTGCTCAATGTATGTCCCTCCAAAACTCCAAACGACTGTCTTCCCCAAAGATGGGTGGCCTACAGTCCACCACTATGACTAGATTTGAGGGGGGCCCAACCCTTGGCCATGGCCAGTTCCGATCATACGCACACCTGGGTAGTATTTAAAGGGAACGTAGATAGGGGAGACAGACAATGGGCATCTGATCCCTATTACCTCAAAAACAATGAGAGATTGACACAACTGCGACAAAGCACTGAATATCACTTCACTGATAACAGGCAAATGGTTGACTCAGTGTTCATTTTCTAGAATTCTCACAAAACGGTGGTAAGGGGACAGGCTCTGTCCCTGATATTGGGGTCAAAAAGAAGCATAAAACAAAACTGAAAGAGCTTCAGGATGTAGAAAGTTTTCTAAGCCCCAGGACAGACGCACTACTAAAACATCAGCTGGCCTTGAAACACCAGCAATACAGGGACATAGCAGAGCTTAGTGCCAAGACCGCCTTCGTGGCCTTGCAGCGCCGCCTGTACGACATAGGAAATAAATGAGGGAACTTACTGGCCTGGGTCCATCATCGCTCACTCATCGCCGCGCTGAGACGCACACGGACGTCCTCCTAAGAACATTGCCAAGTGATCGCTACAGGTGGCACTTACCCCTACTTTCTCCACCGACTGGTGAAGAAGGTTTGCATTTCCTGCTCAAGATTCTCTAAGAAAAATCGCACAAGGGTGTCGGATGACACCCAGGCCAGTGGAGCTACCGAAGAAACCACTCTAGCTCTCCACAGTTTTTCACGCTGTCCTACTCATCCTCTGTCCTGATGAAGACCCACCCTAGATGCAAATAAATCTGCACTACCTTATAGGGTCGAAACATCGACGTTGTTTATGTCAATTCGTCCATATGGAGTCTCAACAAAAAGAAACTATTTGAGTCTGTTGCGACTATTTAACTCAGAAGTGGACACACAAGAGTTTATGTTCTTTGCATTTGTAATGAATATATGTCACCTTTCTTATTCTTGTACATCACGGTCATCACCACTCACTACCAGTCACTAAACATTGCACTACGTATGTGTATCTTTATTTCATTTTTTGTCATGGACAACCATTGGATTTACTGATCAATACATGCACGGTATCTACAATAAGAGATACCGTTGAAACCGAAATTGGAGTTGTGTGTCATTGTGTACTGTACATTCAATGTAGATACATAATTTATTTTAAGTACATGTAAACAAAGAAATTGCTACATTCCCAACAGAACCACTGTTTTTGTTTAGCTGGATCCATCACAGACAGAACAACTGGGTCCTCGAGATCAATAATAATGGGCAGATGCCTATCAGAGGGAGCTCAAATACAGCAAACGAGTTTCCGAGCCATTATGCTAAGATATACTTGCCCGTGACCCCTAAGTCCATGGCAGATGCCACCGCCCTGCTAAAGGGCATACGATTGACCCGATTATGCATAGAGGACAGACAAGAGCTGGAGTAAGAACTAGAGCCATGGGAAATGGTATCGGCAATCAGAGATCTATAGCCTGGAAAAGCTTCGGGTACAACGGGCTCCCCTTAAAACTACACAAACGCCTGGCTTCAAAACTGTTGCCAAACTTAGGGGTCGATTAGGATCGCGGACGGACTTGCGTCCGTCCGCGACCCCAGAGCACGAGGGAACCTCCGCATGGCATGCGGAGTTCCCTCCTGTGCAATTAGGATGTGACCGCCACCCTGGCGGTCACATCCTCTATTTTTAACATTGCGGCGGGTGCAGCTTCAAGCTGCACCCGCGGCAATGTTAAAAATGCACGCATTGCATTTGCATGCAGAAAGAGGCAGGCACCGCGCGGTGCCTGCCGTTTTCTGCATGCAAATGCAGGGGGGTACCATAGGTACCCCCCATGTGCACCCCCCTTCACCTAGGGGGCCCGCAACGGGCCCCCGCAGTGAAGTTCCGTATGCTTTTCCACGGCGGAAAACCCGCCGCGGAAAAGCATAACTCACTGGCCATCCTAATATGGTGGACGGTGTCTGTAAGACACCGTCACCATATTAGAGCTTTTCCGCCGCGGTTGTAATCCGACCGCGGCGGAAAAGCTGCGGACGGAAACCAGGACCCACCAGCCATCCTAATGTGGCGGTGGGTCTTTGGTCAGTCCGCTGCGGTTTTTCCGCATCCTCGGGGCCGGCGGTGGCTTCCGCCGGCCCCGAGGATGCGGAAAAACCGCAATCGTAATGACCCCCTTACTATCCACGTACAAAGAGGCAAAAGAAGCGGGCCAACCTTCTGTGTGACCAAAAACTGGCCACCACTGTGGTCACACCGAAGGAAGGTAAACCCCCGATGAATGCACCTCATATAAGCAGATCTCACGGCTTACCGCAGAAATCCGAATATTGACCAAGATACCGGTGACCGTCCTGAAGAAGGTGATCACATCTCTAGTGCCCCCTGATCAGGCGGGCTTTGTGCCCAACAGAAGTACGAGTCTCGATCTGCTACGCCTATTTGGGGTTGTGGGTAATGTGCAGAATGTGTGGGAACAGGCAGTCGTAATGTCACTGGAATCCACAATGTTGTAAAAAGACTGGAATGAAGTTATATGTTTGCAGTGCTAGACAGACTGGGCTTTGGCCCCCCTGCATACAATGCATAAGGCTTTTATATAGCTATTCACTGGCAAGGGTTAAAGTGACGGGAACATACACTGACTTTTTCGACCTGCGGGTGGGTGCCAGACAAGTTTGCCCACTGTCTCCAATGATATTTGGGCTGGCGTTGGAACCCCTGGCGATGTGGATAAGACAGGATCCACTGGTTAGGTGAATATACTGGGAAGGAAGATGAGGGGACCATATACCATTGTATACCGATGATATATTACTCTATGTGACAGACCCCGAGCTAACTATTAATCGACTACTTCAGGTTCTGTGCTAGAAAAACACAACTCGGACAGTGGACAGGCAAATAAAGGTATGGCACCAATCACAAACAATTATGCCAATCAAATCAAAATTGTGAGCTATCCTGTGTGCATGCTCCTAAAGGTACCCCCTGTCCAAGAGCACCCCCCTATTTTTTACCCCAGGACAATTGTAGAAATAAACTAAATCAGGGCTGCAACACTTCAAAGAGAACAGATTGATACAAATACTTTTAGTTCAATGAGCCTCAAGTCGAGATTCTGAGCTACTTTGGCAAAACACTCTGGGTACAGTATAAACTAAGGCAGATCCCTAATATACCCCTGCCAGGAAACTTGACGACACTGCCCCCTGACTGCAAGATGCCCTTAGTGAGGGAAGATTTTAAATAACTGGGAATATACAAAACCAGAGAAGCAAACAGCTTTTTAGCTTGGAAGCGATATAAGCTGGTTGACACTTTCAAACAATGTCCGTCACTTGCGACACATGCAATGAACGGAAAATGTTAAGTACCCTATCACCACATGTTTCTAGTGTGTAATGTGAGAACTGCCCTACATACACAAGGGGCGACAAAGATGGGAGATTTCTTCCAAGAGTGGTTGCGCTAAGACCAAAGAGGTATCCTTAAATGGGGGACACCGGCTAATACATTTTAAATACATAAACAATGTTTACTATTCGCCAGAAAGATTGTTCAGATACAGCCTGAGGGGCTCTGCGAACTACGTGTGATGCAACGGGCAAGATGCCGGGTTTTTGCATGCTGCTGGTATTGCCCAGGGATATTTCCATACTGGGAGGGAATCTTCCTGGAGCTGAATGCTATAACACCATAAAGATGGACCCGATGTTGGCCCTGCTGGGCTACAATAAAGGCATAGAAACATCGGTGAGTAGACTAACAGCTACTTGGCTACTATTGGCTAAGCGTAGATTTGCGATGGGCTGGGCTAGGGGCCCCATTCCAAACTTAGCGGAATGGTATTCGGAAATGACTTACTGCAATGTGCCGTAGGACGCATTCAATGATCTCCAACAACCACGGAGTCGCCCTAGAGATTGTTGGTCTCTATACCAGACATACTTAGGGCCCGATTCACAGAACTAACTTAACACAAAATCCTAAACTTACTACCATTTTGGTATTCACAGAGGGCACTTACTCATTTCGGTATTCACAGAGGGCACTTACTCATTTCGGTATTCACAGAAGGTACTTACTCATTTCTGTATTCACAGAAGTTAGGAGTCCTAACTTTAGGACTCCTAAATGCCTTCTGTAAATGGTACTAAGTTTAGGATTTTGTCTTAAGTTAGTTCTGTGAATCGAACCCCAAGTGAGTAAAGACATGGATGATGTGGAGGGGGGCATGAGTAGAGGTGGTGCCCGTCACAGGGTATCGAGAGGGGGTTGTAGAACAAAATGTAGAAGACTCTACAACAGAGCTACTGGGACACCTAAAACAGAACAATAGACCCCTTGACACGACAAATGGATGCATGCAAGAATATACAGACAAGTAGGGCACTCGCGGTAAGATCGAGTGAGGATCATTATAGAAAATCAATGTAAGTGACAGAAATGAAACAGCGACTGGTGATATTTACCACTGAATGCATTGTACCAATTTTTGTACTATACAACAATACTGTGTGGTGGGTCTATGAGGCATTCAGATGCTTATGTGTGATCTTTGAACCGCTAATAAAAAAAGTTTTAAAAAAAGATGTTTGTAGTGTGTAGTGCTGTAGATTCACATGAACCCCCCTCATTCATGAGCATTGTCAGCGTATATTTTACCATTTATTATGCAATAGCTACAATGCATGGGTTTTACACGTATGTATACATCTATACATTTACACTGTTGCTCACTATCCCTTTAACCCTTGCTTTAACTCCTGCTGGCCGGAAAACAATCTAAGGATGGGGCCGAAGGCCATGAGAATTGTGGAACACGGGGGGTCACTTTAAAACTCACAACTCAAAATGTCTTCGGAGTACAACCAGCAGTGTCTGGACTAACACTTGGGGCCCGATTCACAGAACTAATTTAAGACAAAATCCTAAACTTACTACTTTTGGTATTCACAGAAGGCATTTAGTAGTAGTAAAGTTAGGATTTTGTCTTAAGTCTGTCCTAAGTTTGTCCTACGTCTGTCTTAAGTCTGTCTTAAGTCTGTCCTAAGTTTGTCTTAAGTTTGTCTTAAGACTGTCTTAAGTCTGTCTTAAGTCTGTCTTAAGTCTGTCTTAAGTCTGTCCTAAGTCAAACTTAAGACAAAATCCTAACTTTACTACTACTAAATGCCTTCTGTGAATACCAAAAGTAGTAAGTTTAGGATTTTGTCTTAAGTTAGCTCTGTGAAACGGGCCCCAGGAGCTTGCAAAGTATGTGAATCTACAGCACTACACACTGCAAACAGATGCTGACGAGATAAGGAATGCTTTCCTTTTGTTTCCCCTGCTTGAACTGCAGCTAGGAGCTGCCTTTCCCCACATCTGTGGCTGTGGCAGCAGGCAGTGTGACTCCGAACTCGACCGTAATAAGTGAATATTACAGGTCTGCAGCGTCGTCTTTTCTTATTACAAGTGACTGGTCACAACTTAACTGCAATAGCTTTTTACAGTTGAGCAGCTACGAGGCTTCACAGACTCTAGGGCTTTGTTAGTTACAAATAACTTTCCTTCTATTAATGCTGTTTTGTACAGCGCTCTGATACCCTCGGGTCTAGCCGGCGCTATATAAAACTCTCACATAAGTAAATGCATAATAAATAAACACAGTGAAAGTCATCTAACCCTCCCCCCCTCTCCCCAAACACCCTCCCACCCCATCAGGCCCTAAAACTCCCCCTCCCCTCCTTGAGACCCCTCTGCGTCGAGCTTGACGCCTCCCCAAGGCCGGGCTGGGGGGGTCAGGGCTCATGCAGCAGGGGCCAGTGGCGGCCTGGCCTTGCTAGTCACGCTCTGGGGAGGGGGGTGCTGTTTACAGAGAGGGGTGCAGGCTGGGAATGTGGGGCACGTGCCAGTCACTCGACGCACGTGATAACGCTGAGGCTGCACAGAGGGGGTGAGGTGAGTGAATGTGTGTTGAATGTGCATGTGCGTGCATGTGTGTTTGAGAGCGTATGTGCTTGTGTCTTTCAGCGTGTGTGCAGATATGTGCGCACGTGTGTGTGCGTGTTTGAGGGTGTGTTTCTGCAGGGGCGGCTCTAGGCTCATGGCGGGAGCGTAGGTGGGGGGCCCCGGAAGAAGGGGTCCGGGCGTGGCGGAACGCGAATGCCAGTGAAGAGAGGGGGGGGGGGGTCAGGGTGTTTGGAAGTGGAACAGAACCAGAGGCCGCCAAATCTCTGCCAGGGGCCGCCACGCAAATATGTATCTATCCTCAGAGAATTATTATATTAAGGATATATATTGGGGTGGTGGTCCCTGGGGTTTGGTGGCCCTGTGCAGGTGCACAGCTTGCACATGCCTAAGGCCGCCCCTGGTTTCTGTGTGACAGTCCAATGCTGTAAAACGGAGGTGCCAGGCTTGTTCTGTAGGTTTGATGTATAGGTGGGGGAGCTATTAGGTTTTGCCCCCAGGGACATCTTAAGGATTCTGGGGGCCCAGGGCCAAACATATTGTGGGGCCCCTCTTCAGGACCGCTATGAATTTATGATCCAGTTTCAGCTGGTTCATGCCCAGTTGGCCAGGCCACTGACAGTGCACAGGCACACTCATCCAAATTCCAAATGTGTTTACATCTAATATTCAGAAAAAGTGGTGTTTGGTTTCAATATTGTAGCCCAGCAGCATCTCACTAATATTACTGCAAATAATCTCTATGACAACCTCCGATTTCTCATTTATGAGGACCTGTTTTGATCTAAAAGAAACTTTTTTTTAAGGATGTTGCATGAAACCCAAACACAATATTTCTCTGCAACATGTCTGTAATGGACTCCACACCCACATAAAAAACATAAAGGAAAGCGGTATTTAAAAGTATCTCTTTAAAAATTATTTACAGTAATCCGGGCATGACTTTGCAGAATAGAGCTGGCTCTATTAGGGGCCCCCTACAAGTTTGGGACCCTGGGCCAGAGCCCACGTTGCCCATGCCTTAAAATGTCTCTTTTTGCCCCTTAAGTGCTTGAGGCAGGGGTGTGTGGTGTGGCTGTCACAGGCCTGTTGTTGGGCGGTGAGAGGTGATCTCTACGATGCTTGGGGGTGGGGGAAAATGTTACAGCCCCCCCTTTAAAACCCCCACCCTAATAAATGTATTTTGTGAACAATAGTTGGGCACAGCTGCCTTCAGTCCGGTATGGTTGAGGTGTCTGTCGGGATTCACCAGGAATGTATTTTAACATTTTATGCCAGACTGATTGTTGGAAATCTTACTGACCAAGCCACGCCCCTGACATTAAAGATGCGCAGCACCATTCATTGATGGAAAGCGCCTCCATGAAATGTAACCAACTCCTACGCCAGACTCCGCTTTGGTCAGTTCGATTTTGGTGAAAAACTTCAACACTGCAAAAATCAAAGAACATAGGAAGCGGGAAAGTGGTTTTAGCCCATGATCCTTGCTACCGCCGAGTCTCCGCGCTGAAAGAAAGGGCTTATTACCCCCAACCCATAAAGGTCTGGGGAACGAACATGCGCCTCTGCGGTAAAAAAAAAACATAAAATGATTTAACCCCTTGGCCACGGCGGTAATTCCGCTGCGGCGCTGGGTGAAGGGGGGGTCACGCGGCGCCGCCATGCTTGTGACGGAACCACTCCATCAATAGCCACGGGCGCGCTGTGCTCATGACGGAGTGGTTCCATCACGGCCCCGCCCGCTCAATAATTCACCCGCGCAGGCGGGGAATTGATGCCTCGTGGGCGGAGTGGCGTGACGGAACCATTCCGTCATGAGCACAGCGCGCTCGTGGCTCGTGACGGAGTGGTTCCGTCACTAGCACGGAACGGGTTAATACAGCAGGAAGGCAACTGTTTTATAAAAAAAATGACAACATTCCTTTCCTTTGTATCTTAGAAAGTGTAGTCCTCATTTTATTATATAACTAACAGAACTACAAGTCCCAGAATGCGAAGGAAAACATGGACCAGGCGGAGTACTTATTTGTAGAGGTTTGAAACTTGGTCGCTCTGGAATATATTTATTTAATACATAAACTGAAAAAGTGAACTGTTATTGTGTTGATACAGGGCTTTTCGCATTACAGCTAGATGAGGCTTGGCTTACAACACCCCCCTTTCTCTGGATTTAAAAACAAAGCGAACAAAGCAACCACGCGGACCTCACTGTGACTGGATAAAGCCGCCTTTGCCCATAAACAGCACGCATGGGCAGTAATGCAATCTTACAAAAGCACTGAAACCCCAACCGTACCTGTCCGAACACTTTTCACACCAAAAAAAGCGACACTTGGCGCTAATGAAGCTGGGATCATTCCAGTCGAAAGATCTCACCCCAAAATGGAAACAGACGTGGATGACAAAGGAATACTGCCTCTGCGGACAAGGAGACAAGTCACTATTACATCTTCTATGCATCTGTCCTTCACTATTAGACACCCGGAAAACCCTCCTTTGGGAAATGCTGAGGAGAGAACAAATAAAGACTTTAAAATGCCTCAGAGGCTCGTCCGTCCAATTGTCCTGCAGACAGAGCTATAAAACGTTGAAACATAGCGGCAAAATAATTAGACAAAAAAGAGAACTGATATGAATCTGTCAAAAAGTAATTGCTTTGCTCATCTACTTCTTAATCTTCTTGCTTACTCACATCTTTTTTGTCACATCCTACAGAAGCAAGTTCGTTTTAAATCTATTTTATTAGAAGAGCGTTCCTCCAAAATATGAATATGATGTGTTTTCATTTTCTGTTTTTAATCAAATGATTGCTTGATGTTTCATGTACCTTGGTGGCTTGTTCCACCCGTTTATGATTTTAATGAAATCAAATAAAAGTATTATTGACTGACTGCTTGACTGGTACAGGGCTTGGCAGAGCTGAATGCCCCCCCTGGGCGCTGCGGCCCCTTCAAGGCCCAGCATGGCACTCTTCCATGAGCGCTGAGGTCCTGCCCTGTGCTGATGAGGCCTTCAGCCTCACCCTGGCAGTGGTCACCGACTGCGGTGAGTCACACAGGCTGTCCTGTTTCCATGTCGATGGCGCCAGGACTCACCTACTTACAGCGCTTTGATGCCTTGGGATTAAGGCGCTCTATAAATGCACATTTACCTACTGACCTGGACACTGATTCAACTCACTCCTTCCCATCCCAGGATGTCACCTGAAGAAGGCCAGACATAGCATTTTTCATCAGGTGTCTTTCATCGCTGCCCTTTCTTTTTTTTTTATTTCTGTAATTTTTTATTGAAAAAAGGATATATTTACATGGAGCACAACATATACATGGGAGGAAGAGAAGAAAAACGAGGGGGGAAAAGAAATGAGAGAGAAAAGGAAAAGAAAAAAGAAAAAATGCCGGGGGGGGGGGTCCACCTCGCTTTCAGCTTTTCAGTCTTATTGGTGTTAGTCCGGCCGCCAGTCGTTCGAACTCGGCCTTGTCGCATGGGTCCTCCTTCCCCTTGTCTTGAATCGATTGTCACTCTTAAACCCTCCCCCGACCGTGGACAGGAAAGGTAGAGAGAGAAAGGAGCGGCACAGGTTTCCGGTGTTTGCACTATCAAGTGGGCTGGGTATTTGGCACCTGTCGGCTTGGGTGTCTGGCTGTACTGCCTATGGGGGTTTGTGCGATGATAGGTAGGTGTCTAGGAACTCCCTCATATTTGACTGCCTGTGTGTTTTTGGTGAGTGTGTCGCTGTAATGTTGTCCGCCCCTCTTAGGAATGTGACCCAGTTGAGCCATGCTCTGGGCGTGGCTTTCCCTGTGTCTTTCCAATTGTTCAGAACTGTTTTGACTGCTGCTGTCAGCAGTAAGTCAATGAGGTCACTGTCTTCTTTGGTGTGATTGAAGGAGACGTGAACCCCAGTGCCAGGCTGTGGAAGTCTAGTTGCAGGACGTCCCCTGTGATGTCGCTTATTAGTGTTTCGATTATGTTCCAGAACTTTCTAACCTTGGTGCAATGAAAGAGTAGGTGTGCGAGGTCCCCCCTTTGTTTGTTGCAGTTCCAGCAGGAATCACTGTCGCGGATTCCCACGGAGGCTAGGCGGGCGGGGGTCCAGTATGCCTTATGTATGAGCCAGAATTTAGTCTGGTTTAGAGTTTGCGTAACCTTTTTCCTAGATGTGGATCTCCATAACTCAGCCCTCTCCTCCTCACTTAGCACCCTACCCACTAGTGTACCCCAATAGGTCGTGACTTTATCGTTGAGTTTGGTGGATTTTGGACATAGGGCCTTGTAGAGGTGTGCGACTTGGTGCCCTAGTTTATTAAGGTTAGTGGCGTATTGTAAGAGTGTTGGTGTTAGTCCGTTCAGGCCTCCTTTCCGTATTGCTACCTTAATCTTCAGGAAGTTATACAATTCTATGCTATCTAGATTGTGTTCTTCTTTGAGTGACTCGAAGGTTAAGTTTGTGCCTTGCTTCTGTAGATATCTCGCTGTGGAAATGCCGTGCTTGTACCATGAGTGCATGTTCAAAGTCTTGTCCCTGTATTTTATTCTAGGGTTGTGCCATATGGACTCAAACTGAGTTTTCTTTATGCTTGTCCCCATTAGCTTGTCAACACTTAGGAGTGCCGTTTTGGTGTTCCTTAGGATGGGGTTGTCTTTTATTGCTGGGTGTCGAGTGGCGGTAAGCAGGGCGATGGGGTTCATTCCTTTCAGTAGTCCTCTCTCAAGTGTGAGCCATGCCGGGGTATAATCTTGTCTCGGGGTGAGCCAGTGAAGTCCCTGTCTAGCTATGCACGCTTTTTGAAATGTTTTGAAGTTTGTTATGTTTAGGCCGCCTGGGTCTTTCGTCAGTCTAAGCTTCTGTAGGCTGATTCTAGGCTTCTTTCCCCTCCACAGAAAGGTATTTAGCATTTTATCTTATTTCTTGTGGAAGTCTTCTGTGTTTATCAATGGCAGCATGTTAAGCATGTAATTCACCATTGGTGTGAGCATCATTTTAATCGCCTCCACTCTCCCCCACCACGTGGTGAATTTGGGAGACCATCCCTCCACTCTTTCCTTTATTTTGCGTAGTGTGGCTTGTTCATTATGTTCTAGCGTGGATCTAAGGTCCCTCTCGAAAAGGAGGCCCAGGTATTTGATTGGTTTTGTTTTGCCATGTCAGGACAGATGAGCCTAGTACTGTCTTAGTGGTGTGGACGGATCACTGACAAAATATCGACCTACAAAATATCGACCTACAGGAATATCGAGTCAAAAATATCGAGGGCAAGAATATCGACATCCTATCTAAAACATGGTAAGTACAAAAATATCGAAAAAATAATATAGATGTTAAAAATATCGATGTTAAAAATATTGTTTTTTTTCTTTTAAAATATAAATGTAAAATAAAGTAAATAACACTAATAAATAAAATGTACATAGTTAAAAGTATCTAATAATTTTTAAAATTAATAAATAATACATATTTAATAATAATACATTAATTAAATATATACAGTAAATATATAATATATATGTACTGAACAATAAGTAGTAATAATTATTTTACTAATTTATAAATTAATAAAATATATTCTAATTTACTAATACATTTACAAACATAAAACTATAACATAAATAAAATGTAAAAAATATAAACAATTAAATATTCTTTTAATATTTATAACATTAATTATTTAAAACGTTGGATAGCGTAAGGGTAATAATTACTATTCCCACTCCAGAGAGTGCAACAGTAGGGAAAGCGTTGGATAGCGTAGGAGTATAAATTACTATTCCCACTCCAGAGAGTGCAACAGTAGGGAAAGCGTTGGATAGCGTAGGAGTATAAATTACTATTCCCACTCCAGAGAGTGCGACAGTAGGGAAAGCGTTGGATAGTGTAGGGGTAAAACTTACTATTCCCACTCCAGAGAGTGTAACAGTCGGGAAAGCGTTGGATAGCGTAGGAGTAAAAATTACTATTCCCACTCCAGAGAGTGCAACAGTAGGGAAAGCGTTGGATAGCGTAGGGGTAAAAATTACTATTCCCACTCCAGAGACTGCAACAGTAGGGAAAGCGTTGGATAGCGTAGGTGTAAAAATTACTATTCTGACTCCACAGAGTACAACAGTAGGGAAAGCAGTGGATAGCGTAGGGGTAAAAATTACTATTCCCACTCCAGAGAGTGCAACAGTGGGGAAAGCGTTGGATAGCGTAGGAGTAAAAATGACTATTCCCACTCCACAGAGTGCAACAGTAGGGAAAGCATTGGATAGCGTAGGGGTAAAAATTACTATTCCCACTCCAGCGAGTGCAACAGTAGGGAAAGCGTTGGATAGCGTAGAGGTAAAAATTACTATTCCCACTCCAGAGAGTGCAACAGTAGGGAAAGCTTGGGATAGCGTAGGTGTAAAAATTAATATTCCCACTCCAGACAGTGCAACGGTAGGGAAAGCGTTGGATAGCGTAGGGGTCAAAATTACTATTCCCACTCCAGAGAGTGCAACAGTAGGGAAAGCGTTGGATAGCGTAGGGGTAAAAATTACTATTCCCACTCCTGAGAGTGCAACAGCAGGGAAAGTGTTGGATAGCATAGGGGTAACAATTACTATTCCAACTCCAGAGAGTGCAACAGTAGGGAAAGCGTTGGATAGCGTAGGGGTAACAATTACTATTCCCACTCCAGAGAGTGCAACAGTAGGGAAAGCGTTGGATAGCGTAGGGGTAAAAAGTACTATTCCCACTCCAGAGAGTGCAACAGTAGGGAAAGCGTTGGATAGCGTAGGGGTAAAAATTACTATTCCCACTCCAGAGAGTGCAACAGTAGGGAAAGCTTTGGATAGTGTAGGGGTAAAAATTACTATTCCCACTCCAGAGAGTGCAACAGTAGGGAAAGCGTTGGATAGCGTAGGGGTAACAATTACTATTCCCACTCCAGAGATTGCAACAGCAGGGAAAGCGTTGGATAGTGTAGGGGTAACAATTACTATTCCCACTCCAGAGAGTGCAACAGTAGGGAAAGCGTTGGATAGCGTATGGGTAAAAATTACTATTCCCACTTCAGAGAGTGCAACAGTAGGGAAAGTGTTGGATAGCGTAGGGGTAACAATTACTATTCCAACTCCAGAGAGTGCAACAGTAGGGAAAGTGTTGGATAGCGTTGGGGTAACAATTACTATTCCAACTCTAGAGACTGCAACAGTAGGGAAAGTGTTGGATAGCGTAGGGGTTAAAATAACATACTTATAAATAAAAGCTTTTTTTAGTAATAAAAATATAAACTATTAAATAAATATAAACCATACACAATACCTATACATAATTATTAAAGACATGATTATCAAAATATATTTAACCAAAAATAAATATTAAAAAATACCATTTTATAATATTTTATTACCAATTAATAATTAATTATCCATTATATTATTAACAAAACAATTAATTTAGAAACATTATTACTTAATTACATTTAAATAACTTCCCACCATATTCCCCTATAAACCCACTACCCGCAACAGAGCACATTTATCTATTTATGAATTAATTAAAATTATTTACCAATTAATTAAAATTAATAACCAATTAATTAAAATTAATTACCAATTAATTCAAATTAATTTATAATTCCTACTAATTAATAAATAATTGAACATAATAAAATTACTTCCCACCCTATTCCCCTATAAACCCACAACCCGCTACAGAACATATTTATCAATTAATCAATTAATTAAAATTAATTTCTAATTAAATAAAATTAATTAGCAATTAATTAAAATTAATTTATAATTCCTACTAATTAATAATTAATTAAACATAATTAAATTATTTCCCACCCTATTCCCCTATAAACCCACAACCCGCTCCGGTACTAAAACATATAATTTGCTTATAAATAAATGTATTAATATATAAAATTAATACACATATAATATTATTTATTTCAAATACTTAAGTAAAACATATAACACATACATAATAAAAAACAAAAAAATCATACAAATATCGATATTAGTGTCATCGAAATTAGTGACATCGATATATATGCTATCGATATTACTAACTTCGATATTACTTACATCGATATAAATAATTTCGATATTACTTACCTTAGGGTCGATATTCTGTCCAACGATATTCTTGACATCGATATTCTATACCTTCGAAATTTCAAACACGATATTTTGGTAGGTCGATATTTACAACTCGATATTTTGACTGTGCACCGGTGTGGACGTTTAAAGGTTTGCACTCAGATTTTTCCCTGTTTAATTTGTATCCCGAGACCTGGGCATATTGTTCTATCGTTTCCATCAGTGCCTTGATTGATTTCTCTGGGTTTTCGGTCATTATTAGGACGTCGTCCGCATATGCCGCTAGCTTAAAGGTTTCCCCTTCTACCGGTATCCCTGCTATGTCTGTATTGGTTCTGATCATGTTTAGGAGCGGTTCTATCGCTAGCAGGAACAGGGCTGGGGAGAGCGGGCACCCTTGCCTGGTCCCTCGTCCAAGATGGAGTAGTTCTGATGTCCCCCCGTTTACTACCACTCATGCTTTGGGATCATTGTAGAGGGCTAGTACCATCTTCCTATAGTTGGGGCCAAGACCGAATTTCTGCACGCACTGGTCTAGGAATGGCCAGGACACTCTGTCAAACGCCTTCTCAGCGTCTAGGGCTATCATGACAGCTGCATTGCTGCTCTTGGAGGAGTGGTTTATTATGTGGCACAGCAGCCTTGTGTTGTCGTGGGACATTCGGTTTTTAAGATAGCCTACTTGTGAACAGTGTATGAGCTTAGGTAGGTGTGCGTTGAGTCGGGCTGCTAGTACTTTGGCATAGATTTTACAATCCACGTTTATAAGTGAGATTGGTCTGTAGTTTTTTGCCTGGTGTGTGTCCTTGCCTTCCTTTGGTATTCCTATTATGTTGGCTTCCGCCATTGACGGTGTCATGCATCCATTCTGGATGCAGTTCGTGAAGACTTCCGTCATTGTGGGCCTGAGTATGTGGAGGTACTGCTTGTAGAAGCCGGCCGTAAAGCCGTCTGACTCTGGTGCCTTGTTATCTTTGAGACTAGCTGTGGCTCTCCCTATTTCGTCCTCTGTTATGTTTAGGTCAAGCATGTCTCATTCTTTGTCTGATAGTGTTGGTGTGGATATGCGTTCTAGGAGTTCCTTGCCTCCATCTTCTCGTAGGGTTTCGTCCCTCGTGCAGAGTTTTTCGTAGAAATCCCTGAAGACCTCAAGTATCTCCTTGTTTGCAGTCTGGGATTTATTATTTCTGTCTTTGATGGCCTCTATCGAGTTTTGTTTCTGTTTCCCCTTAAGGTAGGATGCTAGATTTTTCCCTGCTTTGTTTGCGGTGCACAGGTTGATGGCTTTGTACTTGTTTATCCAAGTTCCTGCTCTTTCACTAAGGATTTTGTTAAGTTCATATTTCCGTTTAGTTAGGGTGGTGAGGGTGTTCTATCTTCTAGGTTGGCTATGTGTCCTGTCTCTAGGTTTTTGATTTCCTTTTCTAGTTCTGCAATCTTTTTGTTTCTGTCTTTGTTCAGCCTTCCTTTGATGGCCAGAACTGTCCCTCTGATGGTGGCTTTTAAGGCGTCCCAGAGCACGTTCCTGTCTATCTCGGGGGGGTCATTAATTGCCAGGTACTCTTTTATTGCTGTCTCAATCTCTGCCCTCGCTGAGGTGTTGGTAAGCAGGTTGTCGTCGAAGCGCCATCTGCGAGTTGGCTTCTCATTGTGTTTCCCTGACAGGACTAGGCTTATGTGTGAGTGGTCTGAGATGCTCCGTGGGCCAATTTCCGTGTGGTCTATGAGGTGGGTGTGTGCGTCTGATATGAGGATGTGGTCTATTCTACTGTAGGAGTTGTGTGGGCTTGAGTAAAATGTGTATTCTCTGGCGTCTGGGTTTTGGAGTCGCCACGGGTCTTTGAGGCTAAGTTTGGAGCACAGGTTTTTCAGGATGTTGCCCTTATGTGATGTTTGGCTCGGTCTGTGTGGGTGTTTGTCAATGGCTGGGTCCAGGACCTGGTTCATATCTCCTGCAACCACTAGAAGCTCGCCTAGTGGTAGTGTGTGTAGTTGTGCTCCTACCTTGTCCCAGAAGGACCTGTCGTCAGTATTAGGACCGTAAATGTTGGCCACATGTATAGCTTCCTCGGCTCTCCTTAGGCTGGTCACTAGAATTCTACCCTCGGTGTCTGCCTGCGTGTTCATCAGTGTTAGCTTGGATTTCTTGCTGGTTAGTGTCACCACCCCGTTTTTTTTGTTCTGTGGTGGTGACCCAGTTACTTCGCCTATCCAGCTAGCCTTGAGGCGCCCTATGTCTTCGGCTTCTAATCTTGTCTCTTGCAGTACATAGATGTCGATTTTAAGCTTCCTCAGGTGTTCTAGGACTTTCTTTCTTTTCACCGGGCTATTGAGACCTTTGACGTTTAGGGATACTATCTTGATATCAGATGCGAGGTTGGTTTGGTTGTTGTGTGTCATTTGTGGTGATGTGCATCTGGCGATCTATGTGGTCTCAATCTCTGTGATTCCCTGTGCTGGCCTCCCCTTTGTTCTTCGCTTACATGTGAGTGGCTGTGCTTATCCCTGCGCTTGCTGCTCCTAGGAGAAAGCGTGAAAAAGTGAAAGAGAGAGTAATAGAAAAAGAGAAAAAAAGTAACCCCATGTATGTGCTCCCCGCGCCCCCCTCCCTCCCCTGCTCCCCCTCCCCTCCGACCCCCCTCCCCCCCTTACTTGATGAGTGGGTGTGTGACGACAAAGTTCCTTTGCTCCGCATCGTTCCTGAGGTAGAGTTCGTGATTATCGATGGCTGAGTGCAAAAAAAAGAAAAACACAATCCTTCTTGCTTGCTTGGTGTTTTTCGTTCTTGTAGAGTCTTTCTCAGTGCTGCCCTTTCAGACGGAAACAGAGTGGCCCTCTCAGCACTTCCGGAACCCTTCAAGAAAAGGTAGCCCAGATGTACAGTTATATTCTTTTGTACAAATGTTTTACCCTTCAAGAGAAATAAAATTAGGGACAACCGTATGACAAAATACTGCTATAACTCTTCCATCTCTGCTGCCACGCCTCACTTAGCTCAGGAATTCAGAGGCGCACAGAGATGATGTCATGATGAGCAGTGGACGTAGCTCAGTAAGTGGGATTCGGCAGGGGGATGGGGCTCACATTTCCTTACTAAAATGCAGTGCGCTGCAGGGTGGGGGGGTCATATACCCAAGCTTCAGGAAGGACTGTTTCCAGGACGAGCAGGGTTAATATTGATTTGAATCAGGTGTGCCTCTGTCGAGAGTGGCACCGAGGGTGAAAAACGATGGTTTGGAATGCCACGTCAAGTGATTGCCTCTGGGTAGACTATTTGGGATTCCCGCCCTCCCCTTGTGCGGTTGTTTACCTTTAAAAACTGAGTCTGCCGCAGCTTTACAAAGCTACTGCAGTCAGCCAACATTAGTCAATTACAAAAAGTAGTTAATTTGCACCAATTTCAGCAATAGTTCTATATGTGAAGATTTATTACTATTTTGGTAAACAGACCTCTCACTGCGTGCATTTAAGATTCCGTTCCTAACAATGAACAAGTTAAAACCTCTTAGTGAAATGAGAAAAACAAGAAAAACCTACTGTTGCATTCCTCTCTCATGCCTTCCTCCCTCCTTCCCCTTTCTTTGCCCTTTAATTACATCACCAAAGGCCATATGTATCATTGAAATTCGCATTTGCAAAGGCCGAAATTCGCAGAATTTCGGCCTTTGCGAATGCGAATTCTCAATATGGTATGTATTAAGCAAATGTGGTTCAAAATAAGGAATCTCACAATTTGCGATTCCTTATTTTGCGATTGCATTTAAGGAATCGCACAATTTGCGATTCCTTAAATGCAATGTATCATGCAAATAAATATTGCTAATTGTCCCTAAGGAATCGCAAATTACCACCAACTTCAAGTTGGTGGTAAGTTGCGAATTCCTTTCAAAAAGCAATTTTTAAAAAAACAAAAGGTGGGATGTGACGCTCATACATGCCCTTAGGGCATGTATGTGCGCCATATGCGCACACGTCATTTTCAGGGGTGCAGCAGGGTGTCCTTTGGACACCCCTGCACCCTTGAAAATATTCTCAATTTGCGATTAGCTAATTGCTAATTGCACATTTCCCCTTCATTCCTATGGGCCACCTGGCCCATAGAAATGAATGGAAATTATTCCTTAATTGCGATTAGCAATTTGCTAATCGCAATTAAGGAATTTTAAGAAATCGCTAAAAAGAAGCTGATGTCTCCATACATACCATTTTGCGATTTCTGAATAGCGATTCCTTAAAAATCGCTATTTAGAAATCCCAAAATGGAACTATGATACATATGGCCCTTAGGGGCAGATGTAGGTAGCCGTTTGCGATTCGCAAACGCCGAAATTCGGCGAATTTCGGCGTTTTGATATGTAGGTGCCACTTAGCAAAGGAAGGAATCGCAAAAATTGTGATTCCTTATTTTGCTTATAGCATTTAAGGAATCACAGTTTTGCGATTCCTTAAATTCTATATAGGGTTGCTATAAAAATTGCGATTTTTGTATAAGGAATCTCAAAATGCCACCTACTTCAAGTAGATGGTATTTTGCGAATTCCTTCAAAAATGAATTTTTTAAATAAAATTCAAAGTGCCATGTGGCGCACAGACATGCCCTTACATACAGATTCATCAAGCGAAATGCGCTCGCAAAAGGGCCAGATTCTGAGAATCTGGCCCTTTGCGAGTGCAATTTTTGCTTTTGGGATTCATCATCCCAATTGCAAAAATCGCTAATAAAGAATTCGCAAATTTGCAAAGATTAGCATTTAAGGAATCTCTATTAGAGATTCCTTAAATGCTATTCATGAAACATTTAAAAATTGCGAATTCGCAATTTAGGACCGCTATTTACCACGAAGTCAAACCTCGTGGTAAATAGCGAAAACTTAGAAAAATGCATTTAAATGCATTTTTCTTATTTGCATGTTACACACACACATGTCCTTTGGACATGTGTGTCCGCAACACCAATGTAGATTACATTTCAGGGGTGCTACAGGGTGTCCTTTGGACACCCCTGGCACCCTTGAAATCGCATCCTTATTTGCGATTAGCAATTTGCTAATCGCAAATAAGGAATGTGTAGGAATCGCAATTTATTTAGCGATTCCTACAGGAATCCCGTTTTGCAAGTCCTTAATAGCGATTCCTTAATAATCGCTATTAAGGACTCGGAAAACGGCTCTTTGATGAATCTAGCAGTTAGTGTCTCCAGTTGCACCTGGAGCTGTTAATGGATGGACTGAAATTGCTGTGCTGAACCTTCCAATAAACCTACAAAACGAACTGCATATTGGAGTAATTCTGCACCTACACAGGCAAAGCAGGCCCGATGTAAGGCCCCCGCAGACACTGCTCTCTCAAACCATAGCTGGTGAGAGTTTAGACTGCTTAGATGGGACATTTTCCTAATTTCAGTGTGATTATGAGGGACATCCCATGACTATGAGTGACGCTTTCTCGCCAGGAAAATCAAGCAATGAAAATGATGGGAACATATATAAATATCAGAAATGACACCCATCTGAACAACGAGAAATCCTAAGAAGCTCTTAAAACTGCTGCAAAGCACCAGAAATGGAGGGGTACTGTGGGGCCGACTGAACCAAACAGGACATGAGGGTCCCCAGCAGGAATGAACTCAGCTGCCTGCTAGGAAATTATCCTAATTACTCAGCCACTGCCACAGCTGCCAAATTTTAAGAGTTGTTATGTATCACATTTCTATGTTTGCAATGTGCCTATGTGTGACATTCTAATGCATTATGTGTGACGTTTTGCAGGACACTTTAAGGTCAGCTGAAAAAAGCAGTCACCTCCATGTTATGAGGTTAATCTCACACAATGTAATGTTTTGGAAGGAGCATTACATTTTAACATGACCCCCAGGCATTTGCAAACAAGTTCCTGCCAGCCTCACTCTGACCTCGGCCTTCTGTCTGTGCCTTTCTACCTCAATTAATAACTCTTTCCATTTTTTACTACAGATTTTTTTTCTCCCATCCCCTTTTAAGTATAGATTCTTCCTTTCACTGATTGTCTTATCCTGGTCCAGCCCTTTCTTCTAAGCACCATTTCCTGCTCTAATTTACCTGCCTTTGCGCATCTGTGGTTCTGTCTTCTCAAGATGACTCGTGCAGGCGTCATTTCCTCTTTCCTCGTAGCTTACCCTGAATTTTTTTCTACTGTTCTTTTTAGGTTGATAATCTCCAGTGATGTGTAAATGTAGTAGGATTTGTGTAATGTATGAAAGTGTGGGCCCTGGGCCCACATGGTATGTGCAGCAAGGACGACACGGACACCAGGATAGAGTGGTAGGAAAGGTCCTGAGCACGTGCGCTCAGCCTCTTTTATTGGCAGCGTCATGTGACACCATGACGTCTGTGGTGGGTGGGTGTAGATTGTATTACATTTATAGAAACACTAGAGCGTGTCCACGCTAAGACACCACATCACTCCCCCTTTTAATCTATGGGAAGATTAAGCCTCAGAGTTTACATTTGTAGGAAATAACATATCTCAGGATGCAGTGCAGTGTTCAGTTCCGCCAAGCTTTTCACTTCGCCGCTGCTTGGGGTTGGACAGATGGAGTTCAGTTTGTTTAGGGGAACAACTGTCCGCTTAGGCCTGGTGGTGGTGCCGATGGAAACAGTCTGCAAGCCTTGGGGAACCCCGTTGTACTCACAGTCTTTCTGTTGCTGACCTCCTCGGTGACGGGTGCGGTTGGAGTTCTTGTGGTTCGCCGTGGAATGATGGTTGGCCTTGGGCTCACTGTGGGGACCCACTGCGCCTGACTTCTTCTTCACTCTTAACTGTAGTAACAGCCAAGTGGATTCATTCCTTCTTTACTTAACTGTGGCAACGGCCACGTGGATTACTTCCTTCTATTGTTAACTGTGGCAACGGCCACTGGGATATACTTCTTCCTGCTGTTCTTAACTGTGGCAACGGCCACGTGGATGTCCTTCCTGCTTAACTGTGGCAACGGCCACGTGGATATCCTTCTTCCTGCTGTTCTTAACTGTGGCAACGGCCACGTGGATGTCCTTCCTGCTTAACTGTGGCAACGGCCACGTGGATATCCTTCCTTGCTCTCAAGCCGTGGCAGGGTTGCCACCTGTCTTCCTTTTCTTCCTTTCTTTTCACTGTGGCATGTGCCACGCAGGTCTCTCCTTTTCATCCTTTCTGTTGATGGCGGCAGACGTGCCACTCAGCTCTCTCCTCTTCTTCCTTTCTTTTCGCAGTGGCAGACGTGCCACGCCGATCTCTCCTCTTCTTCCTTTCTTTTCGCAGTGGCAGACGTGCCACACAGATCTCTCCTCTTCTTCCTTTCTTTTCGCAGTGGCAGACGTGCCACGCAGATCTCTCCTCTTCTTCCTTACTTTTCGCAGTGGCAGACGTGCCACGCAGATCTCTCCTCTTCTTCCTTTCTTTTCGCAGTGGCAGACGTGCCACACAGATCTCTCCTCTTCTTCCTTACTTTTCCAGTGGCGGACGTGCCACGCAGATCTCTCCTCTTCTTCCTTTCTGTTTCGCGACATCACTCAGTCCAATCTTGCATCTTCTCTCCTGACCTGGCTCCTCCATGCAGGGCGCGCCCGCTGCATGTGTGATCCTGGTTTGTCCCCGACTGGAACACTTCCTCCTTCTTCCTCAGCTTCCTGAGTTGGCGTCGCGAACCCTCTTCACTGGATTCTTGTAGGTGACGTTCGTGGGATGGTGTTTAGAGACCTAGACTAGGTCGAACGTCCTGGACCATTGGCGGCCCGCTCCTGCTGATGTTTTTTGGCAGGATTCTTCGGTCGTCCTTTCGGACTTTCTGATGTTGGTTAGAGAACCCATCGCGGGTCATACTTGGTACGCGATCTTTCTGTGGATCGGCTTCTGGGGGTGCCACGCTTAGTGGTCTTCTTCGGTAACTCTTCTGCACTGTGGCGTTACCTGTGCCCTTCTTCCATCTCGTGGGGGCAGTGCCTTGCCACGTGGCGCGTTATCTGCGCCCGTTTTCTTCAAGGCTCTCGGACACTTGTTGCGTGTCGTCGGTACTTGCAGCTTTGGCTGGCGTCCTTTGTCTTGCTGCTTGGCTGACGTCCAGTACTTTGCTGCTTTTGGACCGTCGGGTACTTGCTGCTTTGGATGGCGTCAGAAGTTTGCTGCTTCGGACCGTTGGCGGGCGTTAGTTGATTCTGCGGTGATCTCCCGTGGCCACTAGAAGTCACTGCTCTCTCCGTCTTCCGATCTAGGCAGTCTTATTCCCTGATCCTACCTCCAGTGCTTGGCAGCTGTCTTCTCCAGACGTTTCGTCCTTGCTTGGATGCTTGGTGAGGCGTTGGTGCCTCTTCCCACGTCACTCTGGAAGTGGCATGTGCCGACTCCTTGCTGGTGCGTGTTGGTGTTTTCTCTTACTTGACTTCTTCGCGGAGCGCGCTTACTGGTTTGCGGCGTTGAGATGCTTTCCCTTGGGGCGCTACTCCGACTGTTGCTTCTCGATGGTGCTTACTCCTGTTGCGTTGTTCTGTGCTTGTTTCTGTGCTGCAAGATGGTGGTGCAGTAATACTTTTGGCCACTGGGTGGCAGTGTTGCTGGATCTTTTGAATAGCCTGTCTTGTCTTTCCCGGGATGTGCACTCTACTGCTTCAGTGCCCCGGGTTGAAGCTGCTGCTGACATGGGTGAGTGGGTTTCTCTTGCTTTAAGTGTGTAAGAATTGTTTTCCCAATTGTAATTGTGCTGGTGTCAGGCAGGCATTGGAGGAGCACCCTTAAGTTCCCTTTCTAGTGTTGTGCAGGCATTGATGCTGGGCAGACTTTTATTGCTGTCTTTGTGGGTGCACCGTGGTTCTACTTGATTAGTGTCTCAGTGGGTTAATTTTAAACTTTTGGCGGTATTGACCGCTTGCTGGCACTCTGCCCCACACGGAGCACACGCGGGGGGCTCCTTCCTGACGGCGGCGCTGGCAGACGGTCTCTTCGCTTTGCAGCGCTGGCTGCCTGCAGGCTTTGCTTCTTCCTCACTCTCTCTCTCCCCGTCCGCAGCCACCTCGGCAGTGCTCACGCGGGCGGGGGTGAAGTTGCTTTACTCCGGCGAGGGAGCACGTCGCTCCAGTCACTCCTCCCTGGGCAGGGGCGCTCAAGGCAGGCCGCGGGTAGGCTCCGCCGGCTCTGCCTATTTAACAGTTAGTGGTTCTCTGGCACGGCCGGCTTCACTTTCGCCGGTCTCCCGCCGCTGCAGCTCCTCTTTGCTCACGCTGCGCGGCGGAGACCTGCCATGCTTGTTGCGGGCCGCGGGTGGGCTCCGCTGGCTTCTGCAGTCATCGTCCTCCTCTGGGCGCTACCAGCGGGCCGCGGGTGGGCTCCGCTGGCGCCGCTTCGTCTCTTCTTCACTGGGGGCACCGCCGGCAGGTCGCGGGTGGGCTCCGCTGGCGCTGCTGTGTCTTCCCACGATGGAGGTGCTGCCGTCCGGTCGCGGGTGGGCTCCGCTGGCCTGGACCACGTCGCGAGGGGGGTCGGGAGGCGGTTAGCTACTCCGCTCCCTCCCCCTCGTTGGTTTAGTTGTGTTCTGGGTCCGGCCGCCTTCCCTACGCGCCGTGGCTTACTCTGGGCCCCGCCGCTTCCTTTACCCACGCGGCGGGGTTCGGGGATGACTCGAGCAGACCGCGGGTAGGCTCCGCTGGTCCTGCTTATATTATTTGCCCAGTTACTGTTGGCTCTTCACCCCCCAGGGGCTCACCTTCGGCCGGCAGGCCAGATGCTGCGTCGCGGTCGTGGCGGGTGGACTCCGCCCGGCCCGTGCTCCACTCTGGTGGGGTTCTTGCCTTGCGGCCGTCTCAGGTGGGCTCTGGGCGGTCCGCTCATTCCTCGAGGCACATGTTGGTGGCGGCCGTCGCGGGTGGCTTCAGTCGGTAGCTGGTAGCCTCTTGGTGGCTGCTGGGCTCCGACCTGCACCGGCTTCTCGGCTCGCTGTGCCTTGCTGCAGGGGGGTGCCCTTCAGGCAGGCACCACTCCCCCTTCTTCGCAGTGTTTGGTAGTAGCACGCGTGGTTGCACTACCGACCTCGTCGCCATTGTAATGTATGAAAGTGTGGGCCCTGGGCCCACATGGTATGTGCAGCAAGGACGACACGGACACCAGGATAGAGTGGTAGGAAAGGTCCTGAGCACGTGCGCTCAGCCTCTTTTATTGGCAGCGTCATGTGACACCATGACGTCTGTGGTGGGTGGGTGTAGATTGTATTACATTTATAGAAACACTAGAGCGTGTCCACGCTAAGACACCACAATTTGTAGCGCCCAAATCGACCCCCGAAGGGGTATCTCAGGCGCTTGTACGCATACCGCTGTGGAAACCTTCCTGGCTTTTCCCTGTGAAGGTGAAGCCAGGCATCCCAGCGTGGTTGGGGCGATCAAGCAAGCTATTGCCCAGAGTTGCAGAGTGGGACTCCATGATTGGAATAGGCACCGAGGCGAGAATTATCAGGTCCGTGGAATTTTGAGCCCAAGACCCGCCGAGGCGAGGAATTGAACCCTGGTCCGGGGCTAGACCTCTGCTTCAGGGTCTGCCGCTCTAACCATTGAGCCACACTTCTCCACATATGATATGTTGGTATCTGTAAGAGCGTTTTTATTTTTTTATTTTACTCCTGTAATGCAGTTTTTCTTCTGTAAAGTACTCTAATGCCTTTCGGTCATGTATTCCAAATCCCTTTCATGCAGTAGCAGATTTAAATGTTGCCACAAGAGGGCAGCAAATATGACACATTTTCTTCCCACACGTTCTTTCACTTAGTATTTTGTAGTAAACTACCACATCGAGTTGCTTCACTGTGAAAATATAAGCAACACTGGGCACGAAGCGGCTGTATCTACCATGGTGTATAGAGTCAGTCTCGGACGCCCCACTACATTAAATGCCGTGTGACCGCCACAGTAACTTTAAACTCTCTGCTTTGGTTCACTCAGGCTCAGCGCACACAGGTGGTCACTGCTCTGAAAATGCGTGATTTTGCATTTTTTTTAAATCTCTTTTTATTGTTATGTTATAGGATTTTGTTAAGAGCACATAGACCAGAGGGTCTTAAAGCGCTAGCCTAAACCCAAGAACATAGAGGAAAAAGCATTTACAATGCAATAGGTCTCGCAGCATTAAAGTTTGAGTTACTGGCTTTGTAAATGACAATGCTTTGCATACATTTTTTTTTTAATTTGCAATTATGCAAGATTAAATATTAGGGCCATGCTCAAAGCGTGGGGTTAAAAGGAGGGTTAGGTTTTTCACGTTATTTGTAAGAAACAATGTTGATTGATAAAACTGAAGTATTTTCGTGGGTATGACCGAATACAAGCTTTCAAAGAAATGTTTCAACACCACCTTTCACGGAATCGTCAGTTTCAATGTAATGTAAAGCAAATCGCACTTCAGATTCTGTTCAATGCAAACATTTTACTAGCACTGTAGTCGTCATACATGCACCGAGAAGAAACAGATCTAACGATTCACAGTCCTTAAAACACAAAAAATAAATATATGTCAGCATAAACTGTAATCTGTAATACCTGGATACATGTAATGCAAGAAGCCCCCGTAAATTTATGATAAACGTTATCCAACAGATATTCGGCTATCACTAGTGACACATCTGTGATTTAAGCCATAATCAACCCAAAACGATCTCAATGAGAAAGCAGCTGAAGTAGAAAACACGAGTCCTTCGCACACGACCAGCTAAGCCCACAGCCATACCGAAGTAGCAACCCAAAAAACACGAGTCCTGCTCGGTGTCAGATAGGGGACAGTGTCTGCAGGGAGCTTGGCCGCTGCTCAGGAATGCTTTGGGCGGAGAACATTAAACGCGAGTCCATGCTGGACACCACGTCGAAAGAGACATTCATATCACTAACTTTTAGAGCGCTTTAATCAAAGCGCTATACAAACCGACAAAATAATTGAGTGGCACAGGAGTTATGTGATGATGTAAAAAAATAAAAAGCACTGGTCAAGCCAATAGGTCTCGAGTCCGAGGTGCGTGTAGGCACTCAACACCATAACATAAATGAAGGTAGCACACATCCTTGCACTTATAGATCCATACATCAAACCACTGACTCAGTCTTGCCTTCGCCCACTTTCCCACCCACACTGAAACCCTCCCCACAATCACTCAACAGGCATATGCAGGATCAATTAAAAGAAAGCAGAAAAAGAAATGAAGTCATCACCTAACTGTGGTAGGCGCTTACTTGAAGTAAAAGAAATTGCGGAAAATGAATCATGGCGGAGGGCGGTGGCCCTTTTGGAGTGATATTGTTCATAGTCTTAGATAACTAGACAATTCATGATCAGCGGAATCCGCAATCCTCGCTCTAGCTACTGCCTCTTAAGCGTCCTGCTTCTTATAATGTATTTTAACAAAATATGCCAGCGTTATTGGGTGAAATCTGAAGCTTACATTCTTCCTTTCCCCCCCATTCTTACTGGCCAAGCTACGCCCCTGCAGTTGCCATCTCTTCCTTGCTTCCTTGGCCCCCAATGTAGGCTTCCTCACCCCCTGCTCTTCCTCACTCTGCACCCTCGTCCCTTTCACTTCTTTAGCCTCAGTTAGCTCGCCTCAACTTTACTACCTCCGCCTGTCATTCCTCAAACCCCTCTCCTTCCCTCTGGCTCTCCATTTCTTATCGCCTCACCCACCGCCTCTGGTTTTTCTCACCCTCTCCACCACCCCCGTCATTCATACCGCTGTTCTGCTACACTGGTCTTTTCTCTTGCCAACCACTTTGTAAAGTAAACATATGTACTTTGTTAGTTCATAAACCACATAATGGAGAAACAAACCAGCTTCAAGACGCTCTTTCCTCCTCCGCATCCTCACCGGTCTCTGTCCCTCAAATGTCACTCATGCGCCATCTGTCAATCCCTCAGCAGACCCCCACTCACTTTTGATATCATTCCTCTTTTTTCCTTTTCCTCGTGTATCTCAGACACCCCCTTTCCTCCGTCTCCCCTAGTCCCTTTTGCCTCCCCTCAGCTGTCACCACCTGTCCCTCTGCTCCCTCTACCACCTAACGGTCCCCACTGAACCCGCGAGACCCCTGGCTCCGCGCGCAGCCCCTGCTGAATCCGCGAGACCCCCGGCTCGTGCGCAGCCCCTGCTGCTGCTGTTCTCTCCCGTCGCAGGCGCGCGCCCGTCACGTGACTCGGGGCGCGCGGCCGCTGGTCTGTTTCCTCCCGTGAATGGGAACCAGTAGTTTCGGTTAGTGGAGGCTGGAAAGACGCTGCGCCAGGGGCTGCCGCGAGAGAAGGGGCTCTTCCGCCGTCAGGACCGTCGACGGACCCACCCCCGAGGCTGCCATGGCGAGGCGCGGCACCTCCTCCTTTCCAGGTAGGACGGAGTTTACTGCGGACGCTCGCTGGCCCTTTAAGGATAGTGCATTGTGAGTCATGAAGTCTGCCAATCTGAGGCCAGGGGTTTTGTTGGCACTTTGCTGTTGATGAGGCTTAAAGGCCACCTGGTATTAGACTGTGAGAGCTTCGTTTAGACAGCCCAATTTCTTTGTCAATAACACAGTGAATGCCGGTGTCTACAGTTCCGCTTTTCAGTATTCCTGTTTTCTGTGCTATTGTTTGACGAAGAGATGACCCTCGTGCCGTTCCGTAGTGGCGAGGGCTGTCCCTCAATAGTATTTACTAGCACCCTTTGGTGTCCTATGAGCGTGTGCATGTTGTAAGAGCAGTGAAATACGGCGGTCAGTGCATGCTAGTAGTAGTTGATGTTCTTGTTTAGTGACTGTTTACAACAAGCACGGAACTGCACCACAGAGGAGCCGGTGCGCGCACAAGAGGAGCGAGGGCAAGGGAGCGAGAAGACACGCTGCGATGAGGTAGGAGATGTGTGTGTGTAAGCGCCGGGGGTTCTGTGTGTGCATGTGTGTATGCTCGGCGGGGGGGGGGTTCTGTATGTATGTGTATGCACGGTGGGGGGGGTTCTGTATGTGTGTGTATGCGTGGCGGGGGGGTTGGGCTGTATGTGTGTTGTGCATGTGTTGTGAAGAGCCTGCCGGAATCGGAGCGCGTGTTCATGCGCGCGACCTGATCCGATTCCGGCAGGCTGCATGCGCGTAACAGTCTCTTGTCCGCTCTGCCTAGTCCTTGAAAGCAAAAAACACTGAAACGATTACAATAGACTCGCTCTGCGACAGCAGGGGCTTTCGCCCCTGCAATCGCAGGCGCGAGACCTAAAAAGAATGAAGGGAGCAAACATAGAGAGGAAAGATCACAACAGCCAGGTTTTAAGGGTCTTACGAATGTTTCTGTGGTTGGTTTCCATTCAGAGATTCAAAGGGAGTGGATTCCACTGGGTGGGGGCTGGATATGAAAAAGACCTCCCGCCGTTCCTGGCGGTACGGATCTCAAAAGGGATGAGAAGATATTTGTTGGTGTACCAAAGAGTTCTAGCGGGGTTACACCAGGTCAGTTTTCTTGCAAGTTAGTGTGGCAAAGTCCCATGAATGGTTTTATGGACCAGGCAGTTAATCTTGAAAATAATACGTTTCCTGATGGGATGACAACGAAGAGCTCGCAGGCTAGGCGTCAAGGGGGATCGAGAGGGTAGATTTAATACAAGTCTAGCAGCTGTATTTTGAAAGACCTGTGGTTTGGTAAGAAGCTCTGCATTAATGGAGGCCTTTAGGGTGTTACCACAGTCCAGCCAACTGATGATTAATCCCTGAACCAGTGGCATCCGAGATGCCAATGGAACCCATTGGAAAATCTTGCGGAGACTGCGCATTAGTCCATAGCAGATGCCCGTCACATGATTAACATGGTCCGTCATGGAGAGGTGGTTGTCAACCTTCACCCCAAGATTACGATGCACCGGCTTGGGAGATGGTCAGGGGCCGAGGTTGGGAGGCCACCAGTCACTTGAACACAAGGTTTGAGCTTTGCCGAAGAGGATAATTTCCGTCTTGCTGATATTTAAGTTGCAGATGATTCATTTGCATCCAGATCTGTATGTCGGACATACACTTCATAAATCAGAGATTGGTGTTTGCTGGATCTGGGCCTAGCGTGATTAGTAGTTGTGTATCGTCGACATACGACGCAGTGTCGAAGCCATGCGATTTAATCACTCTAGCTAGGGGTGCCTCGTACAGATTGAGGAGCGTGGGGCTTAAGATAGAACCCTGGGGGGGTACTTGAATAATGATAATCAAACATGGAGTATGCATGTCATTGTCCCATTCAGTTTTACAATTAACAGGTTGTTCGCTTTGCCTTTGACATAATCAGGAGGGATATAAATAAGGAAGAGAACAAAAAAGAAAGCAATATTTACGTATTCTCTATATTACAGTTCTCGGTAAATCTACCAAGCCCCCCAGATTTTCTCCCCTTTTTTGGGGCACCCTCTGCTCTTGTATATTACACCTTCTGCTTGCCAACACCAATCTAGATCTTTCATCCACTCATCCAATGTCGGGACTGTGTCCACCCCCCAGTTCCTCGCCACATTCCTTTTCACTACCACTGTAGTCAATGGCAGCCATTGGTTTATATGTCTCGGCCAGTCCTCAATTCCATATGTTGCCAACAGGAACCACTTTGGCTCAAATGGGACATCGAAGACCACTAATGCAGCCATGGTCTGCCAATACAATACGCCTGTAGGACCGGTCATTCCCATAGAAGATGGTAAAAGGTACCTTCTGACCCACAACCACTGTGGTACCCTGTATGTTCACATCTCCCTATTTGGTGCCACACCGTCCTGGGGTAATATACCCTGTGCAACACGTTCAGCTGTATTAACCTGACTCGTGCCCGCATTGCAGCTTCCCTCTGGCTCTGGAGGACCTCCGCCCATTCCTTTTCTTCCACGGGACCCACATCTTGCTCCCAGGTTGCTCTCAGAGTGCCCAGAGGGTCAGGGGCATTGTTTATTATTTGTTTTATAAAAGAGGGATACTGTTTTAACCGGCAGGAGCTCTGTCAGGATCCTATCACCCAAAGGGGAGGAGACATTCAACCTGGCGCCCTCTCTCAAGTGTTTCCTCACGGCGTGGCCTAGTTGGAGGTATCTGAGCCACTTCCCCTTCCCAAATCCTATTATGTTTGTAGGGCCGTAAACGTAATGTATGCTCCCCCTTGCCATATGTCTCTCAACGTCTCTAGTTCCAGCAGGTTCCACTTGGTGAAGCCCTTTAATTTGCTTATTCCCTTCAAACAGTCCCCCTCCCAAAGGGGTGTCATCCCTGTGAGTTTGTCCTCCCATCCCAAATACTTTGTCGCTGCGTTCCATATTTTGACTACTGTCTTCGTGGGGTGTGGGAGGGTTTTGTCTATGTATTTGTTGTACAGTAGTGCCCTTGGGCGTGATTTTGCATTTTAATGTGGTGATGCAGACCACCACATTAAAATGCGTTAGTCTAACGCTTGATGCGTGGTACTTTGCAGGTCTGTCAAACCAGAAGTGCTCTTGCGTGTGTCACTCCCCTGAAGCTCCGCCCATGCTCGTACTGCCTGGGTCTGGTAGTTCTCCCTGGGGATTCATGACTACAGTCACGTACAACACAACCGCCTGGAGCCTCTACCCGCGGATCACTTATTCTAGATGTTTTTTCACTGCAATTCTTCTTCTTGTGTCTGCTACAAGAGGCCTTGAAGAGTTGTGAAATCAGTGCATGTGGTCAGGGCTCCCTGCTTCCAGTCCTTGTCTTTCATAAATCCTTCTATCAAGAGACTGATGGCCCCATGCACTAAGCACGACTCGCAAACAGAGGAGGGCGTGCAGGCGAATGAACAGGGCGACCGGAGCCAGAGCTGAGCCCTGGGTCTGGCTTGGCTCCAAGAGTTCATGCATGAGTCAAGCCATGTTTGGCATGTATATGGTGCAACAAACATCATGTAAAAATATGATACAATCTCTTTAAAATTCCAAAACGTGTATTTCTTCAACATTTTATTTATTTATTTATTTTAGGATTTGTAAAGCGCATAGCTGCCACAGCGACGAGGCGTCCCAGCGCTATCAGAACCCCACGGACCAGAACCAGTTAGTGAATAACAACAAATAACTATTAGCAGGGAAAGAGCCAGGTTTTTAAGGCTTCACGAAATGCCAAGTGATTCGACATTACTCTCATGGAGCAAGGGAGTGAGTTCCAGAGTTTTGCGGCCAGATACCCAAATGAACGGCCACCGGCCCTCACTCTCCAAATGCGTGGGACGCGAACCAGAGCAAGATCGGCAGACTGAAGCAGGTGTCCCGGCTCATAGTACTCCAGCAGATGGGATAACCCTGGCGGTGCCTGTCATGCCAGAATCTTGTGAGAGTAACAGAGCGCCTTGAACTCAATACGACGCTCAACTGGCAGCCAGTGGAGTCTAGGAAGCATATGGGCAACAGAGTGCGATCTAGGCAGAGCAACCAAAAGCCGCACCGCCACGCTCTGAGCCCTCTGAAGGTGTTTAATGCTCGCTTTGTTGGCACCCAAATAGAGACAGTTAGCGTAGTCCAGTCTGGACACAATGGATGCCTGGATAATAGTCTGACGCACCTTGAGGGGAAAGAAACCGAGCAGTGGTCTGAGACCCCGTAAGAGTCCAAAGCAGGTCCCTGCGATCGCCTTCGACTGGTTCTCAAAGGACAGATTACTATCAAACCATACGCCCAGATATTTCACTGCCTCTTAAGGGCAAGGGGCGGGCTTGAGGCGATCTGGCCAGCACTGGTCGGACCACAGCTCACGATCCCTGCCAAAGAAGAGAATCTCAGACTTGCTGGCGTTCAGCTGTAAACAGTTATCCGCCATCCAGTCCGAGATGGCTAAGAGGTCGTCCTTAAACTTGCCCAAATTGTTGACGGACTTCTTCGAGAAGGCAACCATCAACTGTGTATCGTTGGCGTAAGACACCAGGGTCAGCCCCCTATTCTTAGCCACCTGTGCTAAGGGTCTGATGTACAAGTTGAACAGCAGGGGACTCAAAACAGAGCCCTGCGGGACTCCCTGATGTAAGGCAGCCTTCCGAGAGTGGTATGGAGGAAGTAGGACCTGAAAAGACCTGTCCTCCAGATAAGACCAAAACCAGGCCAGTGGCAGGTCTCTTACTCCCACTTCCTTAAGACGTTTCAAAAGGATCTCATGGGAGACCGTATCGAAGGCAGCACTGAGGTCCAGAAGTACCAGTGCCGCAGAGTCCCCCATGTCCAAGTTACCTCGGATGCTCTCTGATACGGTAAGTAGCGCAGACTCAGTACTATGCCGTGGCCGAAACCCATGTTGAGTTGTATCGAGAATAGCGTTCTGCTCGAGGAATTCGGCCAGGATAGAATTCACATGGTATTCCACCAACTTGGCCAGAAAAGGAAGCTGCAAAATCGGTCGGTAGTTCCCAGGGTCCCTTTGGAAGAGTTTCAGATATTATCACTGCATAGACAGACATTTATTAAAAGCAATACTTTTTCGAAACATTAATGGCTCTCACCCCAAAAACAATGCCAATAGTGAACTAAAAGGCGGGATAGTAGACATGTAAACCATAAACATGGCCTAGATTCTTATCATACATGGAGCAACATTACAGCCTATTGAATCAATATAAGAGATGCGTGTACAGCGCACATCCTGAACGCAAGTATTTAAGAGTGCCCTCATGCATGATAATAAAGATAAAGATGGCTCTGTGACTTAAAACATTTGCCTAGGATCACACAATTTGGACAAGCTGTGAAGCCGGTATTGAATCCATGATATTTGGTTCACATTTTGACCCAATGGGTATCTCAGTCTCTTGCTCTCTCTCTCTTTCCTGTTTACATCAAAGGCCGGCCTTTTGTCTTTGATACTAGGCTCCCGGTGAGAAAACCGGTCATAGAGATAGCAGACCCGACTCACTGCCCCAGGACACAACCACCAAGACAAGAATGCTTTTATTTGTGGGGTGTCACACCCCAAACACACAGGGGCATTGCTTCAGGAGGTGTGTTTGGTGTGTGACATCCCCAAATAAATGCATTCTTAGTTCGGTAGTTGGGCCAAGGGGCGCTGAATCGGGTCTGCTATGTCTGGGTCGGTTTTTCGTCATTGGCCAAGAATAAGTGACCAAGCAGTGACCGTTGCTGTAAAACAGGAAACCGAGAGACAGAGGTATACATCTGGGGGATGGATTTCAAAATGTGAAACCATAAAACCTGGAATCCCAGCTTCCCTGCGTGCCCAAATTGTGTGATTCAAGGCAGACATTTCATTTAACAGCCTCCTTTTATTTTATCATCACATATGAGAGCACCTTTAGATACCTGAGTTCAGGTTGTGTGCTGCACAAACACCTTTTATTATTGACTTAATAGATTATAACCATGGACGTCGATACATCAAAATGCCATGGGTAGCGGAAGCGACATCACATTTCAAGTGACCGACGCCAATATAAAAGATTTTGGAGGTAGGGCCAGTGGGTGGTTTCTGCAGGTCTGAGGTGTGTGACAAGGACAATGTAATTGCAGTGTGGATGAGGACAGACAGATCAAGGGAGACAAGGTAAGTTGGTTGTGATGAGGCAGCACCCGTTTGATGAAGATGTCGGGTTCAGTTGTGGTGTTTCATGATAGGATGCATTAGGGTTTTCCAACACAAGGATTTTTCACGGTTCTTGAGTTGTCAGTTGTTGGCTGTGATGAGAAAAGTGTTGAAGTGGTTGAATTTGCAGACAGAGAAATGTGTACATTTGGGGTGACAGCGGAAGTGGGAGTAAGGAAGTGTTCTGAGAGGATGCTCATGAGTTTAGGGAGATATAGGTAGGCTGTGGGGTTTTAGGTTTAAACCTATAATAACTGATAAAACCCCACTGAAAGAAAAATAGTCCTCACCGGTGAAAACATATAAACACTGAAAAAACACCTGGAAAACCACAAACTAAATGCCATTCAAAGAAAGGAAAAAGAGAGTGAAAGAGTATTTTTTTTTCCTGAAGGGGTCAATACAATGTAACTTTGTTATACAAGCTAGCAGTAACATTATTCTGCTTGAGTTTTGCTTTTAGAGATGCCACTAAAATATTCTTTCTTATTCCTTTTACTTTTTCAGTTTTGTGGCCTTTGGTCTAAAGATGCAGGGTTTAGTTTTATGTTTTAGGTCTAGTTTAATTATTTTATAAACTATAGAGAATCAGGAAATATCAAACTCATATTTGATATTTTGGCTGCATTTGATTCTTTCACTGATAGCTAAAATGGCTGGTTTCATAAAAATCTTTCCTAATATGTGTCATCACATTTACCCACAGAGAATGGGTAAAAACCCTTAATACATCAGGCCATAGTTTCTAGTGGGTCAGTATCGATAGTAGGTGAATTGCCAACACCTCAGGCTTTAAACATTCAATGCAAGATATAGTGACAAGTATATACATACCCAAGCATCTGGGATAGTGGTGAAAACATGACACCAGACTTTTGTAAAACATGGAACACAGTCTCACTGGTAATGCTCTGCAAAAAATGTTCTTTCCAAGTTCAACAAAGATTCGAGTGATATTGTTTCTATTTGCAGTGATTCAGCTACGTATATAAAAATGTTGTGTGATGACCTGTCAAAATTGATAACCGAGCTGAAGTGATTCCCTGTAGGAGATCCTTGCCACTTGTTAGATGGTATGCTGTAAGCATCTTTACAATCTTCAGAGTTTATGAGGGATGCTATTGACTTTTTAGACCATTCTGATGCACTGTTTTATGCACAGCAACTAAAATGCAAATATTTATAACTTTGTGCTTTATGTGGCATCAAAGAAAGAGTCATCCCAACTGTGTCCCTTAGCTGATGGTTCTCAGCCCAAAGGGCTATGAATGATGAGAGGGCCTCCTTTTCACAGAAGTTTACATGGGAAGGAAAGAGCAAGCGCACAAGACCCAAAGACTCACTGAAGAAGTATTGTATGGTTTACTACAATAAGATTAATTTGCAAAAATCTACTTGGACCTCATATACACTATAAGTACACTGTATATATACCTTGTTCTTTCAGTGCAGAAAGCAGGCAATAATAAAAGCAAAACGTTCCATAAACACCGGAAAAACACTTTTTCTGTTGTTTTTAGTGGCGTGAAATTGTGTAACAACTGATAACAACAGTTTTTTAGGATATTGAAAACACTGAAAAAACCCCACCAGAATTTACCAAAAATAGAAACTGAAAACAGGAAAGCCTAGATATAGGGGATCTGTATGTTTGAGGCATTACATGCATCCAGAGGAGAGGATTCTGTAATAGGAGAGCAGAGTGTAATGCATTCTTGTTGCTGGTTGTTTTACAGGTTGGGTTCCAGCACCTCAGAGGGGCTTCATCTCAGTTTGGATAGATGGGCTCTCTTACATACCACGTGCAGTGTAGCAGGCATCATGGGATGCAGTTGGGATATTAACGATCCGAAGTTGCAAATAAAGTGGCGTGGAAAGATGTGATGAGATGAGGAGAACCTCCATTTCTGTTCCAGGGAATGTATGCAGTGTCTTTGTTTAGACTGGGTGAAAACCAACCTTTGATACTCTAATGCAATGTGAGGCAGCCATCTTGGATTGATTTGTCGTAAGGCATGAGGAAAATGGTTCCAAAATGGATGCTGTGCACGTGTTCACATCCGCATGTGCGGGTAAGCATCTTGGAAGTTTTGCATTCATTTTATGGTTGTCACCTGGTGATATGGAGGAAAGCTGTGGGTGGCAATCAGAATGCAAAGTGACCGTTGTAGGACAGGTGGGCTCCTGGGGAGCTGAAAGTTAATAGAGTGAGCAGAGGACTGCAAAGGAGGGTGGAGCAGGGAGAGAGAGAGAATATGTGGAAATAGTGCCTCATACATTGTAATAGAAAGACCTGCCATCAGCAGTGGAAGGATACAACACCTTCAATCAAAACTCAGTGAGGACTTAAATGCCCCTAGTGTGGCACAATCACAACTCTGGAGAACGCCATCGAATGAAAAGCAGGCAATTGAGACAGAGGAAACATGCAATCGAATCAAGAGCAAGAGGCGAATACAAAGCCGGTCTAATACAATGGTCTGTTTACCAAATGATACTTAAACAGGTGATTAAGGTTTACAAAGGTTTACTCGGGGGCAGCTCTTTTGCTCTGAAGGCTGCTGCTGCTTGGAATGTCCTTCCTCTCGCCTTGCGCAATATTCAGGACCCAGTGGCCTTTAAGAGGAATCTGAAAACACACCTCTATGTTTAAAGTCTATTTTCTCACTCTGCAAGGCCCCGCTCCGGGAAACTCGTGAGTATCTGTGCGCGTATCTGTGCACGTTACAAATTTATGTAACATAACATAACAAAGCAAATGCTAGCAGACAAAAACATGTGTGAAATAAAAAAATGAAAGAAGATGGGAAAGCTCAAAGCGTTAAAAATAATGTAACAATAACATTTTTATTTAAAAATTGAGAAGTGTCTGGGGAGGTGCCCGCACTTGGAGACTGGTGCAGGGATCTTGATGCAGCGATGTTGGCGGAGAGAGTGGTGTACCTGCAGCGGGGTTGTTCCCGGAAATGATATAAAATCTGGGGTGCCTGGAATGAGTACAGGGGGTTTCTTTGCGATCCACCAATGCCAGATGAGGGGAGTGATTCTGAATCTTAGGCGGGAGGAGGTAACGGGTTATGGGAATGTACCAATTGAATTAGAACTATATTATCTCAATATCCTGCATAAAGTGCTGATGATGTCTTTTGCAATGAACTGCCAGATCCAGTGTATGTACCATTTATCTAACAGATGCCCTACTATTGTTATTAATAAAAAAAAATTTAAAAAAAAATTGAGAAGTGAACATTTTGAAGTAAAACATTTTAACTTATGATGAGAAACATTTGGATTAGAACCTGATTTCAGGATAGGTGATTCATAATACTAACGGGATTAGACTGTCTAGATATACTGAGTTTATTGTAGCTTGCTGTGGAGATTCCAACCGATGCATGATCAGTTCACAATTCAAAGACTTGGCTTGGCTTAAATCTTTTCTCGAAGACAGGACCCAGGCTGTTTTTCTTCCTCCTTATACTTCAACCCCTAAACCCCTTGGATGAGGAGTTCCACAGGGTTCTGCTTCGAGTCCGACCCTCTTCAATGTGTGTTTGCAGCCACTGGTGAGTCTTGTGGAATCATGGGGTTTGCGTGTGATTTCATACGCTGATGACACTCAACTCCTCCTATCCTGTCAGGAGAATACTGTGAAAGCTTTGAGTTCATTCAAACAGTGTCTTAAATCAGTTGTTGAATGGATGAGCAGAAATTGCCTGAAGCTGAACGCCGAAAAAACGGAAGAAACAGAACCAAGGGGCATATTATCAAGGCGGGTGAAAATAAACTATCGCCACTTTAGCGGCCGTTTTTTGGCCGCCAAGCGGCAATAATTTCATCGCCCTATTAGCAAGCTGTTGCTAACATTAGTTAGCAACAGCTTTTAGGTGATAGCGAGCGGTTTGGGGCCCGCTTTGCATGTCAGCGATATTTATCGCTAAAGACATGCAAAGTGGGCGTACCCAACCTGTTAGCGACTAAAAACTGTTGCTAACATCGCTTTCGCCTATTATCAACGCAGGCGTAGCGATGGAAATATTCGCTATAAGCGCGAATATCTCCAAAAGCTAATGCCTGCTCAGAACAGTTCTTAGCCATTATATCCAATGGGAGGTGGATATTATGGCTAAGACCCTATTGGCGTTTATGCGTGAATATCGCTGTATTCTCAGCGATATTCACGCATTTCGCCGCTATCGCAGGATATTTTATCGCTTTAGAGATAAACTTTGCTAATAGCACATTATCTCTGCGATAATATCCGGCGATGCTTGGCGATAAAAAAAAACTCGCTAAGCCCATTTTGCGATAAATATCGCTAGTTGTTGGTATTATGCCTCCAAATGTTCCCCTGAATCTTGCAAATTGGGCCTGGGGATCCTCCTGCTCACACTCCCACAGTAAGAAGTTTAAGGTTCAATTTTGATTCTAATCTTTCTTTTGAACCCCCAGTCGAGGCAGTTTCTTCTAGCTGTTTTGCAACACTTACATCTTTAAAAAGTATGCTGCATTTGGTTCCAGAAGGTACTCGTAAGATCCTTGTTCTTTCTCTGGTGACCTCTGGACTGGACCATGCGAACAGCCTATATTTGGTTTACCGGCCTACTTGATTCAGCGCCTTAAGATTATTGCAAATGCCGCTGCTCTTTTAATTTTGAAAATTCCTACTCGTTTATCAGTGACTTTTGATTTGTGACAACTACTAGGTGCCTGTAATTAAACAGATTCAATTCAAGGCTCTAACCTTTGCCTATCGAGCATTTGAGCAAAACATTTAAGGAGGGGCTTCAAAGCTTATGGTCAGATTAGAACCTAGGGATCGAGCAGTTTAAAACAAGTTCAAGTTTCTTTGATCCGCAAAGCTAGCAGCTAGGAGAGGTGGGAGGTCATTTGTCTACCCCACTTCTAAGCTCCGGGACTCTCTCCCATCTCGTCTTCATGTAGCCCCCTCTGAAGGTATGTTTAAAATGAATTGAAAAGCTTTTCTTTTCTAAGTCTTCTTTTGATATTTATCATTTTTTGGGTTTGGTTTCCTTATTTGATTTTAGTACGGGTTACATGCCTTAATGCTTAATTTGCCTAATGCTTAATTTGAGCCCGTGGTTTCTGATGCTCAACACTGGCACTTAATTTTCTTTTTTTTTTTTTTTTTGGAAAACCTTTATTTGTAGAAAAAGTACACCGCTATTCAGCCATACAACCCGGAGGCCAGGCAGCATCATGATAACTCTCACGATCGTGCACAAAACTGTACACAGGAACATTCAGGTTTAATTTTCAAGTATAATAGATTATAACAATAAATAAACCAAAGACCAGAAAGGAAAAGCAGGAAGAAAAGAAAAAGAAAGAGAGAGAACAAGAAAAAGGGGTAAGAGACCTAGGCTGAGGACATGTATCGTACCTTGGGCTGACATCACGGGGGGAGATCGGGGGCCGCACACCCTATTGTGCTTGCAATGCAATGAGTGAAAGTATTTCGGATGGGGAGTAGTAGAACAGGGTAGCAAACATGGAACCACGGGAGGGGGGCACTATGGAGATAGACGGGCATCAGGCACCACCTCCTCGGGGGGCACGCAGATGTCACCTCGGTACGAATTCCATGCTCCCCACACAGACCTCCACATTCTAGGTTTGCCTCTGGCCGCATACACAGTTTTCTCGCGAAGCATGCACCAGTCCATGTTAGTTTCCCACAGGTCAATCGTGCGGGGAGCTGGCGCGCCCCACCTCTGAGCAATGTCTCTCTTGGCTATCATGTTGCCCAGAGTGACCCAACGGGTCTGGGCAACGTTGTAGTCGTTCGGGCCCCAAATGTTAAGTAAGCAGCGCCGGGCTTCCGCAGGTACAGTCACACCAGTCACATCTCTCATCACCTCATGCACCCGCATCCAGAACCGAGCCACCTCAGGACATTCCCAGATGATGTGCATGAAGGTCGCAAGCATTCCACATCCTCTCCGGCACATACCATCCTGCATGAGTCCCATGTGTAGAAGCCTAGAGCCCGTAACATCGACCCTGTGTAGAATTTTCAGCTGAACAAGGCGTAGTCTCGCCGAGATGGCCACCTTCCTAGGGGAAGAGACCGCTGACTGCCATTCCTCGTCATCCACCTCAATGCCATCGTTCACCCAAAGCTCCCTCAGCTTCACCAGCAAATCAGACCGCACATTAATAAGCTTCTTGTAAATCAGGGAGATGGCACTGTCCGGCATATGTCCGTCCAGCACTCTATCCTCCAGTGGAGACGATTCGGGCACCACCTCTCCCACCGTTATACAGGACGAGAGAGCGTGTCGAAGCTGTGCGTATCGGAAATACTCCGTCGCACCCAGTTGGAACTCAGCCTGTAATGCATCAAAAGATTTGACCACTCCCCCGGCCATCACATCTCCCACCTTAGATACACCAATGACATCCCATCTATCAAACCCTTTGGTATGCCACAGCTTTCCTAACAGGTCAGAGTCATATAGTGGAGTGGCCATGGAAATCCTGCCCTGCCAGCCCAACGTTTTGGTAACCGCCCTCCACAAACGCACCGCAGTCTTGGTGGGACCCGTCAACTTCCGATCAGAGACCTCGAGTACAGCGCCCTGTAGTAGTTTCCGTCATTCATAAGCCATCGGTCCATGGCATAGCCCGGGCTGACTGCTGGGCCGTAGAGGCCATGATTGATTGCCGCCAGCTGGGACGCCCAGTAGTAACGACGCATATCCGGCAAGGCAATGCCACCGTCGTAGCACGGTATGGTCAGTTTAGCCAGGGAGATCCGTGGCCTACCATCCCACAGTAAAGTGCGCTGTAAGGATTCAATCTCCCCAAAATATTTGGCAGGCACCGGATCCTGGGTGTTCTGCAACGCGTAGAGGAACCGCGGCAGCGCCATCATTTTAAACAACGCCGCCCTGCCCAGTAAGGAGATCGGCAGTTTTTTCCAGCCCTCTACATCTCGGCGCAACCTCGCCAAGGGTGGAAGCAAATTGTGTGTGTACCGTGCTCGGGGATCCCTTGACACATAGATACCCAAATACTTAAAGCCCTGTTGGGCAATCTGTATTGCACAGCCACGGGGAAGGCGCGGAGTATCCCCACACAATGTATATAGAGAGGACTTGGACCAGTTAATAACCAGGCCCGAGTATTTCCCAAAGGTGCCCAGCAGGTCAAACACCACTATGAGTGAGCGGCAGGGGGAGGTGAGGTACAAGAGGATGTCGTCAGCGTAGAGCGACACCCGGTCTTCAAATCCCAGGGACCATGTTATCCCAGCAACATCGGGATGCACCCGGATCCACGCCGCCAAGGGCTCAAGCGCCAAAGCGAACAAGAGAGGCGATAACGGGCATCCCTGCCGGGTGCCTCTGCGTAAAGCGAAAGAGGCTGACACTCGGCCGTTCACGGTCACATTAGCCAGCGGGGCAGAGTAAAGGAGCTGGACCCAGCCGATGTAGGTGGGTCCAAACCCCATCTTGGCAAGCACGGCCCACAGGTAGTTCCACTCCAGCGAGTCGAATGCCATGGTGGCGTCGAGCGAAGCGAGCACAGTAGCTTCAGTAAGCAGGTGCGCTCGCGCCATGACCGCGTGGAGCCTGCGAGGACTGAGGGCCGTGTTACGGTGCGGTATAAAGCCAGACTGATCCGGATGGACCAAGTCCGAAATTACCCCCACTAGTCGGTTAGCTAGCAACTTAGCCAGGATTTTGGGTTCGGCGTTCAACAAGGAGATGGGCCGATAGGAGCGGCATAAGTCACGTGGCTGCCCCTCCTTGTGTATAACCACTATGGTGGCAAGTCTTTGATCGAGCGGGAGCTCTCCAGCCTCACGGGCTTCAAGGAACATGTCTAGCAGGGGCGCGGCCACTGTATCGGCCTTAAGCTTGTACAGTTCCACAGGGATGCCATTGGGCCCCGGCGCTTTGCCGGAGCGCAACGACTGGATCGCCAGCGCCACCTCGTCGACCGCCAAAGCTCGGTCCATGTCCTCCCGCTCGACATCCGAAAGACAGGGAAGCTCGACATCCTCCAAAAAGGAGGTCGAAGCAGCTTCCGGTAGGGAAGCCGCAGATGTGTAAACCGCCTCAAAGTATTCCGCGAACGACCCAACAATGGCTGCCGGGTCCGTCAAGACCAGGCCATCGTCGCCCAGTATCTCCGGGACTACACGGGACGCAAGCTCTCTCCTGTCCAGCCACGCCAAGAGCTTACCGGCCTTGTCCCCAGAGTCATAAATTCTGCCCTGCTGTTCCCTGCTCAGCGCCCTCGCCGCGTCAGTGGCAGTGGTCTGAAGCTCCGATTGTTTCAGGGAGAGGGCATGGAGCAGCTCAGGAGTTGGTCCTAAGGCCAGTTGGGAGTTCAATTCGAAGATGTCAGACTCCAACCGCACCATGTCCTCATCCCGCTTTCTGCGCGCTTCCGCAATCAAGGAGAAAGCCTCGCCGCGGAGCACGGTTTTAAAGGCCTCCCATAGGGAAACCGCCGAATCAACCGAACCGAAGTTCTCGGCGAAGTATCTCTCTATGGCACTTAATTTTCAACTACGGCACTAATGCAGCCTGACACATGGTGGTGCTATTTGTGTAATTTGAAATGAGTACAACAGTTGTTTGTTTGTTCAATATACATTAAAAACAAGTAACACTTTTCGCCGAAACATTTCTTATAGTTTGGAGGCCTGGAATAGTCTTAATTGCCACATCTGTAGGTGTTTGATGGCTAATAGTTGTGTTGTTACTGGCGCTGGTGGGGTAATGGGTGGTGCAAGCTGCAGTGGCCTCCTGATGGATGAGGGCCCGGTTTAAGATGTAAGCACTGGGTGCGACGCTTCTTCGAAAGCAGCTGCGCGCTTTATAAAATATATTGTGTTGTATTGTAGCTTTGATATTAAGCTTGGATGAGGACAGCTTTGGCAAACGTTCCCTATTGATCCATGGAAATGTGTAATTTTGACTGCAGAAGATTATTACAGAAATCTGTGTCAATGGTGCTGTTAGATTGCTACACCTTCTTTACAGGGTCACAGAATCACAGAATCATCTTTAATATTGTTTGATGTTGATAAGCGGCCCGGATGGCCTAGTCAGAGACTGCTGGGGAAAGTAAGCGGGTTTCAGAGCCTGGAATGTGTGAGGTTGTGGTGGCAGGAGCAGGGACATGTCTGAGGAAGGGTTCAGACTGGAAAGTGCTGTGACATACAGATGGGCATTGAAGGTAGGCCCTCCTTTGTACTTTGATGATCTTACTTCTTCTGGGAGCCCTGGGGAACCTTTACTTTCTTGCAGTGACAGAGGTCCCAACCTTATTTGTTGAGGAATCCCCAGAACCAGTGGATCTTTGGGAAGCCCTAGGTTTAAACCAACATTAGAAGAGGTTATGCACAACATTGACGTCCTCAGAGATGTGGCACCGCATGGACGGGGGACGTAGTTTATTCACTGCCTTAACGTGCACCCCCATGATGGCATCCCCATGGTTTGGTCCACTCCCTGATACTGTGCTGTTTTACCTGAGGTTTGAGGTTTTACTTCCTTAATATGATGTCTTTGCAGCATGGTTTGAATCCACAAACTGGCCCTGTCAGTTGTCTGGTCTCCTCTCACTGGTGGTTTGGGGGCTACCTTGGTCTGAAGGATGCAATGCTTGGTTGCGGTTGAATAAGATGGGGTGGCTTCATAGGCAGGGACCAGACACATGCGGGGCGCATAATCCAGAAGGGTTGTGTAAGAACCTGGCACTTCTAAGTTTGATAAACAATTTTAGACTTCCTATTTGAGTTTGACAGGCACCACGAAGCAACATGTCACCTGATAGGGGAGTGTAGCCGACTATTAAACTTCTGAGCCTTAGTTTTTCTCTTAAAAATATATTTGATATAAACCTTAAAATCTCACTCCACTGCCTTGGATCAATCACATTTGTGTAGAGGAAAAATGGAGGATTGTGCCCTCACGATTTGTCAGTAGTAGTCCGAAAATGAAATGCAAACGTTCTTTGAAAGTTTTACATGCATAGTTTTTATTTCATGTTACATCTGTGGATAAAGGACAGCCGACATGTGTTTTACCCTAGTGGCCTATAGGCCGTGGGCTTTTTCAAGGCAAGGGTCAGGTGTTGGTGCAGGTTGAAATCATGATTCTCTAAAAGGCCGGTATCTCGTCTCTGCGGTCCTGGAACAAACCAGGACCGCAGAGATTTCTACACTCTCCGACACTCAAGAGAACTGTGTGGGCGGCCGGTATTTGTGTTCGGACCCTTACTACTCTATCTACACTGCAGGGACCTATACCGCTATATCAGTAAGAACGGGTGACTAGTACACAAGTCGGACCCTTGCATCTTTATCTTTTTCGCAGAAAATTGAATCGCTTATTTGCAGAGACTGGGCGACTACGATATAGGTCCTCCATTGGTTAATTATCTGGACAGCCGGATTGGAACTCTTGTCACTATACACTGCCATCAACGTTACCTTTCGGTTGAGCCATATTATTGGAATATTGGAGTTTACAGCCCGTGAGAGCCCTGACGAAGTTCATGTGAAGGAAACGCGTTGGCTGAAGTTTTAACCTGAAAATTAATAAAGATTTTTGAAAATTATCTCGGAGCTTGCAAGCATTCTGTTCTGTGCACTGTCTTTTTGTACATATACCTTGGATCTGCTTAGCAGGAGAGTATTGGTGCGGCATACTCTGGACGTATTGTGCACTGATTATGGCCTTATGATTCATACTGAGAAATTAATGTGCATAACCATGGTCAGCCGCCTGTTCCTTTTTAATTAAACTTTCAAAGAACGTTTGCATTTCATTTTCGGACTTCTACTGACAAATCCTGAGGGCACAATCCTCCATTTTGTCTCTATACATACTTTTACAATGGCTCTTGGGTGAAGCCTTTCTCGAGGGATGTGTCACAACACAATTGGACCCTGACAATTGTAGCACCGAGACCCAGAAATTTCCACCCAAACAGTTATCAATCACATTTGTGGTCTCTGCAGAAATGAAGTTACTTTGCAATCACTTCAGGAGGCACCAGCATTCTCTGACGGTGGAGCTCCATCAACAATAGGTCTGTGGACACATAAACGCACAGCTAAAAACAGAGGCACTCTTTTATCGGATTTTGGCGTAGGGCAGCGCAGCACATCACCTCGCTCTACTGCCCTAAGCCAAAGTGAAAGGACAGGAATGCACCATATTTATGCAATAATTCCTGTCCTTTCTCCCTGGGGTGTTGCTGTTTCTGCAGCCTTGCGACAACACAAACCCCATGTTCCCAAGCTGGCTGTGTTGTTGGCAGGATTGTTTTCGTGCACCAAGGGGCACCTTCCAGCACACAAAGAGTCCTACAAGCTGTTTTGAGCTTTCTATCTGTGCCGCTCAATGCAGCACACATACATAAAGGAAAAAAAACGAGGAGAAAAAAAGATATTTCTCCTCGTTACGCCTCACCTCGGGAGGAATAAGGATTCGGAGCTTCCCCAGGTTTACATGATTTTGTATATCTGGAGCAGGATCAAAATCCACGGGTGTTGAATGGAAACAACCACCGCAACACCCTTGGAGCGCCTCCCGGGCGCAGAGTGAGGCTACTCAGCGATTTGTGTTGCTTTGCCTTACTTTATATCTAGGAGGACACTCAATGCCATGCAAGGTTGCTTCGTGCGGCTTCATAAATCTGATTCAGAGCCCTGCATCACGCACGCCCGCTTTACCTGGTGCAAAAGTGATTCAAGGCTCTCATAAATGACTCCCAGAGAGTTTCGAGAATTCTCAATGCCACGTTACACCACTTGTACCCCATGATGCCCTCTGGTGGAATGGCCCATGCATTCGTTCACTTACTTACAGGAGGAAGACCCCGCACTTGTGGTTGCGCAGCTGTCGGTGTGCCGCCCAGGCCTCCACTCTCATGCGCCGTGGGAAGATGCCTTCGGACTGAAAGAGCTCCGCCACATCCCGCGGGAGCATGATGTTCACACTGTGGTGAGTGCCTATGTTCTCTCTGCACAAATGAAAGAGAAAAAGGTCACCCTTTTGGATGACACACCAAAATGTACAACGTTCTTAAAATATTATGCAGCTGTGCATAAGGCTTGGGTATTTTTTCATTTTTTACATAGTTTTATATAGTGCAAACTTGACCTGGTATTGGGTATCAGAGCGCTTTTACATGAGCACCAGTTGCGTTACATGAGGACACATTCTTTTTTGTTAGGCATGGAGAGATTAAGTGATTTGCCCAGAATCACAGGATGTTCAGCGTTGTTGCTGAGACACAAACCCAGTTCCCCAGATTCGAGGTCGAACACCCTAGCCGTTAGGCCAACTCCTCTCCTATTTGGGCTCCTGGGCTTCCGCCAGTCTTCTACTTTGAAGTTTGGTAACTTTTTTTACCTTTCATGTCTCAGACATCTTGAGTCAACATCTTGGTTTGCTAGCAAACCTTGCCTATGCCTGGACATCTGAGTAACCACAAAATCAGATTGTTGATGTTCTTGTATGGGAAAGAAGAGGCCACGTTCACGCTTTTTCTTCCGGGTGGAAGAGCTCTCTGTCTACGAACTGCTACTAAAGTTGATTAAGTTACCAGCCTCCCCCAAGGTGTACCATGTGCTGCAGTACTGGGATCCCACATGCTCTACCAGGTACCATGAGTACATGGTACGGCTGAACATATATGGGGAATGTAGATGAAGATAGAGGTTCCCTGCACCCGTCTCCATGGACCAGCCCCCGGTGCTTGAGGCTTTGGGACCACCACAAGGTCTCACTTGTAGTGTTGTGTGATCATGTGCAGTAGGACTCTTGGGGTCCCCGGCGGGCTCCTCAAAATGTTTTGTAATGAGTTGGGAGGTATTTGGGTGTGTCAGGGTGTGGTGAATAAAGTTTATGACATACTGACATCAGTTAATGGTTGCATGCCGAAGAATAAAGACGTGTTACAGAGTGCTATGTATCGCGTGGTCATTTGTGTGCTGGAGAGCTGGGGAGGACACAACATCGCCCATGTCTGGTTTCAGCCTAGAAAGCACCCTGCACCTGCACCCAGGCAGTTCCTATCAAGAGCAAGGCCCTGTCCTGCCCAGAATCGGCTTCACCCAGGAGGGACGTTTGGCCTGTGGTCCCTCACTGAACATTTCAGTGAGCATTTGCTGCTCACCGCTCTCCAGTGTAGGAACAACTTAGCTTGGCGAATAGCACCTTGAAGTGGTTAGCAGGAGACCTGGAATTGTAATGTGGCACAGTTTGGGATTCTGACCTACTCGCCTGCATGGTCTACAATTTCCCATCAGTTACAGGGCACTGGTGCCACCTCCATTTCCTCCTGCAGCCACTGGGGCCCCTCCCCTTCCTTCTGGAGCCGCCTCCCCTTGCTCCTGCAGCCAGTGGGGCCCCTCCCCTTCCTTCTGGAGCCGCCTCTCCTTGCTCCTGCAGCCAGTGGGGCCCCTCCCCTTCCTTCTGGAGCCGCCTCTCCTTGCTCCTGCAGCCACTGGAGCCACTTATATGTCCAGGTTGTGCCCATGGGGAATGTGGCAACTACTAGCCAATAGGCTACCAAGTCCCCTCCTGTCTAGTGACAACTTCCCACAATGCACTATTCTGCCCACTTCCTACATGGCAGAACCCTTCTCCTGGCACGTGGCGCACCCCATGGGTGTGGCTATCTGTGGGTTTCACGCCCTTGGGAAAGCTGGTTCAGATACTCTCTGTCCATATGCCAACCTCTCTGGAAGAGCAAAAGGGCTGCCACTCTCTTGTTTGTCCACCCTTTGCCCTTCAAAGGAGACTTCACCTTTGAAGCTCACCCTTTGGACTCACACATTGTTTTCTGCCTTCCTGCCAGGGAGAGGTCACTCCTTGTCCACCGGCAGGCCCTTTGTGTTCCTTTCTGAGAGTTATTCACTGGCGCCCCCTGGAGAGCAGAAGGCTGTCTTGTGGCCAGCAACTGTAAGCGGTACCTGGAACACAGGGCAACCGAGTGGCTACTTGCTAAAGCTAACCAACCACCAGTAGACTCTCCTGAGTATAAAGACCTAAATCGCAAATATTTCTATGCATAATCCCGACCACTCATACAATAAACAAACCATCATCCAAAATCAAAGAATTCAGAAGGCCAGAGTACTAGAAAAATATTTTAACATGTGGAGCATGATACATAAAACGATATCATTACAAACAATACCTGAAAGAATGAAATAGAGAAGTGAGAACTGAAACAGACCAATCAATATGTCTTTTATCATAGACACTTCTACTTTACTGTCCCTGGATATCCATAGAGTTTAATTCCTATCAAATAAATGACTTGTGCCCGAAGATAGTGTCAATGTATGTATCCAGTGTGCTCATATGTTCCCTGTAAGTACTGGTTGAATATTAGAAACCAGGAGGACACACCCAGGGGAACCGATTGGTTTTATCTGAAAGTACCCATAAAAGGTAATACAATATTGTGATATATTAGCTGGAAAAAGCACATGAACATTGAATGATGAGTGCTGGTCATATAATAGATTTCCTTTTTTAGGGGCCTATTCGTATTAGCCTACTTATGGGGTTTTCTTCACCAAATAAGTTTCCCGCAAGGGCTGAAGACACCTGGCGTGTTGGAATTGATAACCCTGAGTCACAATTTACATCATCCAACACTGAGGACAGTTTGAGACAAAAGGAAGATACCCCCCATTTAGTCCCTTGAGTAACTAAAATTACTATATATTAATAAATTTGCTTGGTCTAATGGAGTTTTCCCATTGCTTGGTTTTCAAGCACAGAGTTTTGTTATATTATCCCCACATTGTGAAGTGAACATGATATTTAATGCATTTTATATTTGTAATTATGTAATATTTTAATTTGTCTGGTAGATGTATTTAATTGTTGTCCAGTTGTCAGGAAGACAAATATCCCTATCATTCCGGAAGAAAATTGATTTTTATTAAACCTTCTCCACCGAAACACATTTTTGGACACTTCATACGAGCACTGGACATTTATTTATAGGAATTAAACTTTATGAATGTTCAGTGACAGTAAGGGAGAAGTGTATATGATAAAAGACAAATTGATTGCTCTGTTTTAGTTCTTACTTCTCTTTTTCATTCTGTAATGTATTGTTTGTAACGATATTGTTTTATGTATCATTTTTTTAAAAAATATGTAAAAACTGTTTTATCGGATTAAAAATATATATACTTTTTCTAGCATTTGGGCATTCAGAATTGTTTGAATTTGGACGAAGGTTTGTTTATTGTATCCGTGGTCAAGATTGTGCATTGAAATATTTGAGATGTAGGTCTGTATACTGAGCGGAACCTACTGGTTTCAATAACCCCGTCCCCACCGCAGATGATCCCGCAATCTTTGACTATATGAATAATGAATTGGCCGAGTGACCGCTACCTATAAATATTTGCAGTGATTTTAATATAAATCTGCCCGCTAATAGAAACATAACTCTAGATAAAAATTGGAACTATAGCGGTCGGAAACCAAAGGTATTTAAAGCTTTGAGGACTGCACTCACTGACATTGGGCACTCACAACACTACTCGATTCTAGTCACACCATTTATTCTTTTCCGCATAATAAGCTTGGAAGATTAGATTTTATTTTTGCATCTCACTCTATTCTTCACGCGTGTTCTATAGAAAACACCACACGTATAGTGGCAGATCATAATCCCTTAATGGTAAAAGTAAGAGGGGTAACAGTGGTTAACAGAGATATGGCCAGCTGGACTTTTGAACGATCCCTACTTTTAAATGATGAATATTGTAAACATATGAGGCTCTGGATTCCCCAATTTATTAAGAAAAACCTAGGGAGTACAGGGATTGAAGTAGTCTGGGATGCATTTAATGCAGCAATAAGAGGAGAGACACTGAGCTTTTCGCTTTCCCTGAATAGAGAAAAACGCCAAATGCTGGACAAGCTGCAAATCCGATTGGCTGTAGAAGAAGAAACTGTAATTACTGCTCTCAGGGATGGCGACGACCCTGCAGATGCGCTTGCAAAAATAATGTCAGCTAAATCGTCTGTCATGGAGCTAATAGCCAAAAGTGCTGCAGATAGACTAGAGATATGGAGGAAGGAAGCAAATGAATGTAGCGAGCAGGTCGGACATCACCTTGCAATTAGGTTAAAGACTCCACACAAGATACAATTTCAGATACAATTTCAGATCCAGAGGGCATTCGTAAAGTGTTTCTTGCCTATTATCAAGGCTTATATTATGAAACCACCACGGCTCATTCAAATGATATCATGACATACATACATAACCAAATTCCAGCGGTGCAACTATCTCAAGATTACCAGGTTCAACTTGAAGATCCCCTTCAATGGGTCGATGCTCTGCGCTGTATTAATAGCCTTCCTAATAGTAAAGCCACTGGCTTAGATAATATTCCAGCTGAATTTTGTAAATAAAATTCTACTGAAATAAAGAGGGCATATATTACCTATTTGTACATGTTTTCACGGGAGGAAGACTACCTGAATCATAGTTGCAATCTAAAATTATTGTCTTCTTGAAAAAGCACAAATCAGCGCTAGATCCTGCCTCTTATCGCCCTATAACCCTGATAAATGCGGACAGCAAAACGTATTCTAAAATACTAGCGGTTCGATTAACAGGGGTAATACATAAAGTAATATCACCTAGGCAACATGGATTTATCTCTGGACGCGGCTCCATAGACCATATTAGAAGAACTATTTCACTTTTTGATGCCACCCACATTTCCAGAGATCCAATAGCACTTATTCTACTTGACGCCGAGAAGGCCTTTGACAGGGTTTCCTGGCCTTTTTTATGGGATTCCCTGTCAAGAGTCTGGATAGGCCAGGACTTATACAGGCATTCAAGATGATATATTTTTAGCCTACCACAAAATTATTTTTAAATGGTGCACTTACTGATACTTTCAAAATATCTTGAGGTACCTGTCAGGGATACCAGAGCTGACCTTTCTTGTTTGCACTATATATAGACCCCTTCTTACAATTTCTGGAAGCCAATCAAAATATTAGCCCCATTATCTCCCATGGCTGGGAAACGAAGGTATTGGCCTATGGCGACGATATTGCTCTGGTAACTTCTAATCCTGGAAAATCTATGGCTGAGGTTGAAGCAGAGGCGGCCAGATTTGGAAATTTATCAGAATACTCCCTTAATAGATCTAAAACTCAGCTCATCTGTAAGAATGTCAGTATGGGCGACGACACTAGACAGGTAGAAAAGGCTACGTATCTTGGAGTAGATTTCATGGCTAGCATAGAAAAGATAGTTGACTGCAATATTGACCCCTTGATAGATAAAATTAAACCCAAATAAGTTTGACTACATAATTTACATTTATCGATAATTGGTAGGTGTAATATAATAAAAATGCTTTTTTCCCCTAAATTGTTGTACCTTATAAGAGCTATCCCGCTAGAATTTGGTATTATCTGTTTGAAAAGGATTGAAGATTTGTTCTCTCGATTTATCTGGGCTTATGAAAAACCCAGAAGAGCATATAAATATCTCTCTCTACCAAAGGAAAGGGGTGGGCTGGCTCTTCCAAATAAAAGACGTTATTATTGGGCAACCACTCTTTTGTATAACTTCACTCTTTTTTCCGATAAGCCAGTAGATAATCCATTGGAAGTTATACCTACACTTATTGAACTCATAATGGGCAAAGATGCATGGGGATGGATGTGGAGGTTTCTGGACGATTCCCACTATAAGAAAGTACGCTTCAAGACACTGGTTGCTGGTTTCAGAACTACGAAACTGGCTCGTAAAATGCTGGGACTGGGTCGTCTGAATTATTATACACCGATCTATAGCAACCCTAACCTGCCCGAAATCTTTAAAGACTTAATAATCAAAAAGTGGCAAGATAAAGGCTTGTCCAAACGCGGCGACTTTTATTCTTTATCCAATATAGTTTCTTTTGAAAATCTCAAAGAACGGTATGAACTGGATTGGAGGGACTTCTATAAGTACCTGCAAGTACGTGATATTATAAGTAAAATATTTGGCGGCCCAACAGGATTCGTCAATAATCCTATTATAAACAACTTGAGAAAGAACCATCCATCTATTGGAGCCGTGTATAACTCCTTTAACTCATTAATGCCGTATGATTTGGAAACCCGGGCCCGGAAGTGGAAAGGGGAAATTGATATTTCTTAAGACTTATTCTTCCATTCTACTGAGCTAGCACAAAGTCTGTTAATTCCGGCGCTGCTCCAAGCTCAGTATTATGAATCTGGCTTTTCACTTTATTACACTCTGAATAAGATTGCTAAATGGGGGACAGGGAGAGGGACTTTATGCCCCCGATGCTCTTTGTATCAGGCGGATCTCAACCACATGTTTGCCTCCTGCAATACGTTAAACAACTTAAAACTAGAGAACGCAAACTTCTTAAAGGAGGTGCTAGGGAGGGATGTTTCTCTTTCACCTTCCCTGGTTTGTCTTGGGGTGGACCAGGAGCTCCAAGGGAAGCCGGGAGAGCGATTGGTTTTCATAGGCATGGCGGTATATCGACTCTGCCTAGCCTCAGCTTGGTTAGATCCATCGCCCCCAGGCTATCATCAATGGCTAACACGATTAGTGGCGAATTCTAACTTTGAAAAAGCCATCTATGAAAAAAGAGGGCCACGGTCCTGCTCGAAAGGTTTAATAATCTGGGAACCATTGACCAGTTGGCTCGAGAGGTAGAGCGAGGCTCAAATTGATCACCGATCCTTCGCATTAGACTTCTACTGCTTATCTGTGTATTTCCTTCTTTTTATACACTGATGGTAAGTGTGTGCCTAACCCCGGGGTTTAATGGGTGGGAGGGGGTGCAAAGAAATATATAAAATTGTGCATGAGGAAATGTAGCTGATACAAGATAAGTTCTTCTCTCACAATAGGTTTTTTGATCAGTTGGCACGTGTAACTTAGCGTTTGTAGATTTGATATATGCGTGTTTTCTTTCCCGCTGTACTTGTAAACTGTTTCAAAATCGAAAAGTGCTATTCGTAACATTGGAATCATGCACTAAATAAAAATATATATAAAAAAATGAGTACTCTCCTGTTGCTACAGGAACCAAGAAATAGGTTGTTGATACGTTATCAATAGGAATGAAAAAACATGCATAAGGAGGAATATTACTACCTATTTATGACCGGTCCACAAGGACAGAGGTTCAGGAACATAATGACGAAACAGGTGTTGGCTACTGGATGCACCAAAGTGACTACAGAATGTATTAAGATCATCTAATCTAGTGTGGAGAACAAGAAATAAAAAGACAAAGAAACACAAATGTACTTATGTACTGACATTTATGGACATAGGGTTATTCAGGTGCCATATAATTTAGATCTATTGGCATTGCCAATGCTTGTTTTCATCCCTCTTACTCCACTTGTCTCTATTCTTTTATATTTCTCTCCCTCCTTCATTCTCCTTTTGCTACTGTTTTCTCTCTCGCTCTGGGTGTCAACGTCTGAAGATGAAAAGTAAGTCCCTAGACCAAAAAAAAGGTGCTGATGGGTCCCTCATGCCACCGCTGCCACAACCTGCACCGTCGACTCCCCGGGCCTGCTCACCTGGGTTCTATGGATGGTATATGAAGGTGTGGTCCCTCCCCTCACTCTCACCCACAATAAACCCTCACTTGTGGGTGGGCCCTGCTGATGAACTTCACTCCTCTTGCCCATTTGCTCAGCCATCAAACTGCAGTGACCCCGCTCCTCTGTGCATAGACCCTCTTGTTGTTCTCCACATCTATAATCCTCAGTCCCTCTCCTCAGCCATCACACTGCAGTAACCCCGCTCCCCTGTGCATAGACCCTCTTGTTGTTCTCCACATCTATTATCCTCAGTCCCTCTCCTCAGACCTCACACCGCAGTGACCCCGCTCCCCTGTGCATAGACCCTCTTGTTGTTCTCCACTCCTCATATCTTCAGTACCTCTCTTCAGCCCTCACACCGCATTGACCCCGCTCCCCTGTGCATAGTCCCTCTTGTTGTTCACCAGGTCTATTATCCTCAGTCCCTCTGATCAGCCCTCACACCGCAGCGACCCCGCCCCCTGTGCATAGACCCTCTTGTTGTTCTCCAGGTCTATTATCCTCAGTCCCTCTCCTCAGCCCTCAAACCACAGTGACCCCGCCCCCTGTGCATAGACCCTCTTGTTGTTCTCCACTCCTCTTATCCTCAGTCCCTCTCCTCAGCCCTCACACCACAGTGACCCCGCTCCCTTGTGCATAGACCCTCTTGTTGTTCTCCAGGTCTATTATCCTCAGTCCCTCTCCTCAGCCCTCACACCGCAGTGACCCCACTCCCTTGTGCATAGACCCTCTTGTTGCTCTCAACTCCTCTTATCCTCAGTCCCTCTCCTCAGCCCTCACACCGCATTGATCCCGCTCCCCTGTGCATAGACCCTCTTGTTGTTCTCCACTCCTCTTATCCTCTGTCCCTCTCCTCAGCCCTCACACCGCAGTGACCCCACTCCCCTGTGCATAGACCCTCTTCTTGTTCTCCAGGTCTATTATCCTCAGTCCCTCTCCTCAGCCCTCACACCGCAGTGACCCCGCTCCCCTGTGCATAGTCCCTCTTGTTGTTCTCCACTCCTCTTATCCTCAGTTCCTCTCCTCAGCCCTCACACCGCAGTGACCCCGCTCCTTGTGCATAGACCCTCTAGTTGTTCTCCAGGTCTATTATCCTCAGTCCCTCTCCTCACCCCTCACACTGCAGTGACCCCGCCCCCTGTGCATAGACCCTCTTGTTCTTCAGGTCTATTATCCTCAGTCCCTCTCCTCACCCCTCCCACCGCAGTGACCCCGCTCCCCTGTGCATAGTCCCTCTTGTTGTTCTACACTCCTCTTATCCTCAGTCCCTCTCCTCAGCCCTCACACCGCAGTGACCCCGCTCCCCTGTGCATAGTCCCTCTTGTTGTTCTCCACTCCTCTTATCCTCAGTTCCTCTCCTCAGCCCTCACACCGCAGTGACCCAGCTCCCCTGTGCATAGTCCCTCTTTTTGTTCTCCGGGTCTATTATCCTCAGTCCCTCTCCTCAGCCCTCACACCGCAGTATCTCCGCTCCCCTGTGCATAGACCCTCTTGTTGTTCTCCACTCCTCTTATCCTCAGTCCCTCTCCTCAGCCCTCATGCCCCATGACCCCGCTCCCCTGTGCATAGACCCTCTTGTTGTTCTCCAGGTCTATCATCCTCAGTCCCTCTCCTCAGCCCTCACACCGCAGTGACCCCGCTCCCCTGTGAATAGACCCTCTTGTTGTTCTCCATTCCTCATATCCTCAGTCCCCCTCCTCAGCCCTCACACCGCAGTGGCCCCGCTCCCCTGTGCATAGACCCTCTTGTTGTTGCTCACTCCTCGTATCCTCAGTCCCTCTCCTTAGCCCTAAAACCGCATGACCCCGCTCCCCTGTGCATAGTCCCTCTTGTTGTTCTCCAGGTCTATTATCCTCAGTCCCTCTCCTCAGCCCTCACACCGCAGTGTCTCTGCTCCCCTGTGCATAGACCCTCTTGTTGTTCTCCACTTCTCTTATCCTCAGTCCCTCTCCTCAGCCCTTACACCGCAGTGACCCCGCTCCCCTGTGCATAGACCCTCTGGTTGTTCTCCACTTCTATTATCCTCAGTCCCTCTCCTCTGCCCTAACACTGCAGTGTCTCCGCTCCCATCTGCATAGACCCTCTTGTTTTTCTCCACTCCTCTTATCCTCAGTCCCTCTCCTCAGCCCTCACACCGCAGCGACCCCGCTCCCCTGTGCATAGACCCTCTTGTTGTTCTGCACGTCTATTATCCTCAGTCCCTCTCCTCAGCCCTCTAGCCGCATGACCCCGCTCTCTTGTGCATAGACCCACTTGTTGTTCTCCACTCCTCTTATCCTCAGTTCCTCTACTCAGCCCTCACACCGCAGTGACCCCACTCCCCTGTGCATAGACCCTCTTGTTGTTGATCACTCCTCTTATCCTCAGTCCCTCTCCTCAGCCCTCACACCGCAGTGACCCCGCTCCCCTGTGAATAGACCCTCTTGTTGTTCTCCAGGTCTATTATCCTTAGTCCCTCTCCTCAGCCCTCACACCGCAGTGACCCCGCTCCCCTGTGCATAGACCCTCTTGCTGTTCTCCACTCCTCTTATCCTCAGTCCCTCTCCTCAGCCCACTCACCGCAGTGACCCCACTCCCTTGTGCATAGACCCTTTTGTTGTTGCTCACTCCTCGTATCCTCAGTCCCTCTCCTCAGCCCTCCAGCCGCATGACCCCGCTACCCTGTGCATAGACCCTCTTGTTGTTTCTCACTCCTCGTATCCTCAGTCCCTCTGCTCAGCCCTCACACCGCATGACCCCGCTCCCCTGAGCATAGACCCTCTTGTTGTTCTCCAGGTCTATTATCCTCAGTCCCTCTCCTCACCCCTCCCACCGCAGTGTCTCCGCTCCCCTGTGCATAGACCCTCTTGTTGTTCTCCACTCCTCTTATCCTCAGCCCCTCTCCTCAGCCCTCACACCTCAGTGACCCCGCTCCCCTGTGCAAAGTCCCTCTTGTTGTTCTCCAGGTCTATTATCCTCAGTCCCTCTCCTCAGCCCTCACACCGCAGTGACCCCACTCCCTTGTGCATAGACCCTCTTGTTGCTCTCAACTCCTCTTATCCTCAGTCCCTCTCCTCAGCCCTCACACCACATTGACCCCGCTCCCCTGTGCATAGACCCTCTTGTTGTTCTCCACTCCTCTTAACCTCAGTCCCTCTCCTCAGCCCTCACACCGCAGTGACCCCACTCCCCTCTGCATAGACCCTCTTGTTGTTCTCCAGGTCTATTATCCTCAGTCCCTCTCCTCAGCCCTCACACCGCAGTGACCCCGCTCCCCTGTTTATAGTCCCTCTTGTTGTTCTCCACTCCTCTTATCCTCAGTTCCTCTCCTCAGCCCTCACACCGCAGTGACCCCGCTCCCTGTGCATAGACCCTCTTGTTGTTCTCCAGGTCTATTATCCTCAGTCCCTCTCCTCACCCCTCACACTGCAGTGACCCCGCCCCCTGTGCATAGACCCTCTTGTTCTTCAGGTCTATTATCCTCAGTCCCTCTCCTGACCCCTCCCACCGCAGTGACCCCGCTCCCCTGTGCATAGTCCCTCTTGTTGTTCTCCACTCCTCTTATCCTCAGTCCCTCTCCTCAGCCCTCAAACCGCAGTGACCCCGCTCCCCTGTGCATAGACCCTCTTGTTGTTCTCCACTCCTCTTATCCTCAGTCCCTCTCCTCAGCCCTCACACCGCAGTGACCCCACTCCCCTGTGCATAGACCCTCTTGTTGTTCTCCAGGTCGATTATCCTCAGTCCCTCTCCTCAGCCCTCACACCGCAGTGACCCCTCTCCCCTGTGCATAGTCCCTCTTGTTGTTCTCCACTCCTCTTATCCTCAGTCCCTCTCCTCAGCCCTCACACCGCTGTGACCCCGCTCCCTTGTGCATAGTCCCTCTTGTTGTTCTCCACTCCTCTTATCCTCAGTCCCTCTCCTCAGCCCTCACACCGCAGTGACCCCGCTCCCCTGTGCATAGTCCCTCTTGTTGTTCTCCACTCCTCTTATCCTCAGTTTCTCTCCTCAGCCCTCACACCGCAGTGACCCCGCTCCCCTGTGCATAGTCCATCTTGTTGTTCTCCAGGTCTATTATCCTCAGTCCCTCTCCTCAGCCCTCACACCGCAGTGTCTCTGCTCCCCTGTGCATAGACCCTCTTGTTGTTCTCCACTCCTCTTATCCTCAGTACCTCTCCTCAGCCCTCACACCGCAGTGACCCCACTCCCCTGTGCATAGACCCTCTTGTTATTCTCCAGGTCTATTATCCTCAGTCCCTCTCCTCAGCCCTCACACCGCAGTGACCCCGCTCCCCTGTGCATAGACCCTCTTGTTGTTCTCCATTCCTCTTATCCTCAGTCCCTCTCTTCAGCCCTCACACCGCAGTGACCCCACTCCCCTGTGCATAGACCCTCTTGTTGTTGCTCACTCCTCGTATCCTCAGTCCCTCTCCTTAGCCCTCCAACCGCATGACCCCGCTCCCCTGTGCATAGTCCCTCTTGTTGTTCTCCAGGTCTATTATCCTCAGTCCCTCTCCTCAGCCCTCACACCGCAGTGTCTCCGCTCCCCTGTGCATAGACCCTCTTGTTGTTGCTCACTCCTCGTATCCTCAGTCCCTCTCCTTAGCCCTCATGCCGCATGACCCCGCTCCCCTGTGCATAGACCCTCTTGTTGTTCTCCAGGTCTATTATCCTCAGTCCCTCTCCTCAGCCCTCACACCGCAGTGTCTCTGCTCCCCTGTGCTTAGACCCTCTTGTTGTTCTCCACTTCTCTTATCCTCAGTCCCTCTCCTCAGCCCTTACACCGCAGTGACCCCGCTCCCCTGTGCATAGACCCTCTTGTTGTTCTCCAGGTCTATTATCCTCAGTCCCTCTCCTCAGCCCTCACACTGCAGTGTCTCCGCTCCCATCTGCATAGACCCTCTTGTTTTTCTCCACTCCTCTTATCCTCAGTCCCTCTCCTCAGCCCTCACACCGCAGTGACCCCGCTCCCCTGTGCATAGACCCTCTTGTTGTTCTTCACATCTATTATCCTCAGTCCCTCTCCTCAGCCCTCCAGCCGCATGACCCCGCTCTCCTGTGCATAGACCCACTTGTTGTTCTCCACTCCTCTTTTTCTCAGTTCCTCTACTCAGCCCTCACACCGCAGTGACCCCACTCCCCTGTGCATAGACCCTCTTGTTGTTGATCACTCCTCTTATCCTCAGCCCCTCAGCCCTCACACCGCAGTGACCCCCCTCCCCTGTGAATAGACCCTCTTGTTGTTCTCCAGGTCTATTATCCTCAGTCCCTCTGCTCAGCCCTCACACCGCAGTGACCCCGCTCCCCTGTGCATAGACCCTCTTGCTGTTGCTCACTCCTCGTATCCTCAGTCTCTCTCCTCAGCCCTGCAGCCGCATGACCCCGCTCCCCTGTGCATAGACCCTCTTGTTGTTCTCCACTCCTCTTATCCTCAGTCCCTCTCCTCAGCCCTCACACAGCAATGACCCCGCTCCCCTGTGCATAGATCCTCTTGTTGTTCTCCACTCCTCTTATCCTCAGTCCCTCTCCTCAGCCCTCACACCGCAGTGACCCCGCTCCCTGTGCATAGACCCTCTTGTTGTTCTCCAGGTCTATTATCCTCAGTCCCTCTCCTCACCCCTCACACTGCAGTGACCCCGCCCCCTGTGCATAGACCCTCTTTTTCTTCAGGTCTATTATCCTCAGTCCCTCTCCTCAGCTCCCACACCGCAGTGACCCCACTCCCCTGTGCATAGACCCTCTTGTTGTTCTCCACTCCTCTTATCCTCAGTCCCTCTCCTCAGCCCTCACACCGCAGTGACCCCGCTCCCTGTGCATAGACCCCCTTGCTGTTCTCCACGCATCTCATTCTCAGTCCCCCCTCAGCCCTCACACCGCAGTGACCCCGCTCCCCTGTGCATAGACCCTCTTGTTCTCCTCTCCTCTTATACCCAGTCCCTCTCCTCAGCCCTCACACCACAGTGACCCCGCTCCCCTGTGGATAGAACCTCTTGTTGTTCTCCTCTCCTCTTATACCCAGTCCCTCTCCTCACCCCTCACACCGCAGTGACCCCGCTCCCATGTGGATATAACCTCTTTTTGTTCTCCACGCCTCTCATCCCCAGACCCGCCTCAGCCCTCAAACCGCAGTGACCACTCTCCCCTGTGTTGTTGTTCCCCACTTCTTTTATCCTCTGTCCCTTCCAGTGCAGGTAATTTAAACATTACCAGATGTGGCACAGGAAAGGGGATGGAGTAACAAGGGGGCAAAATCAGTGTCTGACAGTCAACCTCTACATTTTTTTAGGTCTCGCCTGGTGTTGCAGCGTGCATGCGCTACTCGCTCTGCTAGGGCTTCTTGGAATCAATACAGTTTCAGAAGGGGACTTTAAGCCACGCCCTTGTTTTCAATTGGCTTGCGTCATCGTTTATGTTAAACTCTGGTGCGTGATTGGAAATCTAGCTTTTTGGTTACCGCCTTGTCCAATTTTAGGACAGTGAACCCGCCCCCTTGTGCACAGCCCCTCTTGTTGTTCTTCACTCCTCTTATCCTCAGTCCCTCTCCACAGCCCTCACACTGCAGTGACCCCGCTCCCCTGTGCATAGACCCTCTAGTTCTCCACTCCTGTATCCTCAATCCCTGTCCTCAGCTCCCACACCGCAGTGACCCCGCCCCCTGTGCATAAACCCTCTTGTTGTTTTCCAGGTCTATTATCCTCAGTCCCTCTCCTCACTCATCACACTGCAGTGACCCCGCCCCCTTTGCATAGACCCTCTTGTTGTTCTCCAGGTCTATTATCCTCAGTCCCTCTCCTCAGCCCTCACACCGCAGTGACCCCGCCCCCTGTGCATAGACCCTCTTGTTGTTCTCCAGGTCTATTATCCTTAGTCCCTCTCCTCACCCCTCACACTGCAGTGACCCCGCCCCCTGTGCATAGACCCTCTTGTTGTTCTCCAGGTCTATTATCCTCAGTCCCTCTCCTCACCCCTCACACTGCAGTGACCACGCCCCCTGTGCATAGACCCTCTTGTTGTTCTGCACTCCTCTTATCCTCAGTCCCTCTCCTCAGCCCTCAAACCGCAATGACCCCGCTCCCCTGTGCATTGACCCTCTTGTTGTTCTCCACTCCTCTTATCCTCAGTCCCTCTCCTCAGCCCTCACACCGCAGTGACCCCGCTCCCTGTGCATAGACCCTCTTGTTGTTCTCCAGGTCTATTATCCTCAGATCCTCTCCTCACCCCTCACACTGCAGTGACCCCGCCCCCTGTGCATAGACCCTCTTGTTGTTCTTCAGGTCTATTATCCTCAGTCCCTCTCCTCAGCTCCCACACCGCAGTGACCCCGCTCCCCTGTGCATAGACCATCTTGTTGTTCTCCACTCCTCTTATCCTCAGTCTCTCTCCCCAGCCCTTACACCGCAGTGACCTGTGCATTGATCCTCTTGTTGTTCTCCACGCATCTTATTCTCAGTCCCCCCTCAGCCCTCACACTGCAGTGACCCCGCTCCCATGTGGATATAACCTCTTTTTGTTCTCCACGCCTCTCATCCCCAGACCCCCCAAGGCCCTCACACCGCAGTGACCACTCTCCGCTCTGTTGTTGTTCTCCACTTCTTTTATCCTCTGTCACTTCCAGTGCAGGCAATTGAAACATTATAAGATGTGGCACAGGAAAGGGGATGGAGTAACAAGGGGGCAAAATCAGTGTCTGACAGTCAACCTCTACATTTTTTTAGGTCTCGCCTGGTGTTGCAGCATGCATGCGCTACTCGCTCTGCTAGGGCTTCTTGGAATCGATACAGTTTCAGAAGGGGACTTTAAGCCACGCCCTTGTTTTCAATTGGCTTGCGTCATCGTTTATGTTAAACTCTGGTGCGTGATTAGAAATCTGGCTTTTTGGTTACCGCCTTGTCCAATTTTAGGTCAGCCCATGTGAACAGGCCGACGCCATCTTTGTTTGGCGTGACGTAGGAAGGTGTGTTGCTAGCTCAGTTTACGGGAAACGCTGGCTCCTCATTGGCAATCCCACCAGCTCCTCCCTCCCCTTCCCCCATCCAAAAGTAAACTCCCCAGATTTGCGCTGTTTATTGTTAATGGGCTACCTGACGCGAAGGGCTAAGTTAGCCGCACCGTAAGTTTTATTGGACCTCATGTCGCTTTACTTGTTTAAAATTTGTAGTTCGTAGATTTTATAGACCAGACTAGTGTGTTAATGTTCCTTGCTGTTGGCCAAGTACACCCGCCGCCCTCCCACACAAGCGCCTTAAAATTAATTTGTGGTGAAACCCCATCAGACTGTTTGCATTCAGCCTTGCAGACATGTCGGATATTGTTTGTCACCTAAATGAGTGTTGCCATGGACTCAACCGTGCTGCTTATTAACCCAGACGGTGCCCTTTGACCCTGGTGCCCAGCTGACGTCAGCCCAATGTGATTGCCATGGGTTGTTGATGTTCCTGCTGAATTAGCGCTTTTCTTTCCCAAAAGATTAGAAAGCAGGTGTTGTACCTCAGTCTGAGACCGGACTGTGCTCTATTGGTGACACTGCGGCGAGGTACCAGGCTTGGCCGCTACCAGATTCGGCTAGGATTCTGTTCTTGCCAGCGATGCCCGCAGTCCTGCTAATTCCTTCGTCTAATGAGTAATCCCTTCTCTCTGGATGTGCTTGGACTGCAGACAGGGTAATTATGAGGCAATCGCAGTAGGAAGAGCCTGGTGGAGCATGCTCAAAGGGATGTCTTAATGTTATTTTAGCTTGCAGCCGCCAAAGGATGCCCTGAATTTCATTTTTGTCATTGTGTTTTTATGTCTCACTGACCACCAGAGTGGCTATGATTTTACAGTAGGTAACCTCGACCAGTGGTTTGCGTGTTTCCTTTTGAATATGCAGTTTTTGTCATACTGCGGTGTTACACCCTCCCATCAAAAATATATAAAATCCATCTTCCAACCCCTAATTTTGATACGCGGGAGACCCAGTCTCTGTTCCAGGCTCAAGCAGTGCATATGTTAACTGATGACGTGCAGACAGTGTACTAAACAGAGTGATACAGAGCCTAGGAATACTGCTTCTTCTATAATGCATGGTATGGATAGTCCTGTACTAAAGGGGGTGGTGCTGGACGGAGCATCTGAACCAATCAAACACTCACACCCAGTCAACAGATCTGGGTTTAATCCATCACTGTTCTTTAGCCCACTCTGCCACCCCAGTTAAGACATGGCCATATGCAAATCAGTCTGACCCTGTGCCTCATGGGAACAGTCCAGCCCGAACTGCCAAGCCATGCCTTCTCTGGACCGGAAACAAGCTTCAGAGGACCGGTTTCTGGCATTCCAGCCGTCTTCAGCCCGGCTTGCTTGAATCCAGTGGCAAAGTGAACAAGGGACTCACGTCTGAGCATACCCTGCCAACTTATGGCGAACAAAGCGGTACAAAAGGGGGGGATGGTTTAAACCAAGATCTTTTGACTGGGTGTGAGTGTTTGATTGGTTCAGATGCTCCGTCCATTACCACCCCCTTTTGTACCACTTTTGGTCGCCATAAGTGTGGCAGGGTATGCTCAGACGTGAGTCCCTTGCTCACTTTGCCACTGGATTCAAGCAAGCCGGGCTGAAGACGGCTGGAATGCCAGAAACCGGTTCTCGAAAGCTTGTTTCCGGTCCAGGGAAGACATGGCTTGGCAGTTCGGGCTGGACTGTTCCCATGAGGCACAGGGTCAGACTGATTTGCATATAGCCATGTCTAAACTGGGGTGGCAGAGTGGGCTAAAGAACGGTGATGGATTAAACCCAGATCTTTTGACTGGGTGTGAGTGTTTGATTGGTTTAGATGCTCCGTCCATTACCACCCCCTTTTGTACCGCTTGTGGTATGGACAGTCGACATCAGTGGAAATAGGTTGAGGATCTTAGTAGTTAACCTACGAAATACATAGATACATTTTTGGGAGTGTTTTAAACACAGGGAATGTACACAGGAGCATGGTGGGTTTCTAATACATTGGATCAGTGTTTTGTTGTTGTTGTCCTTGGCACAGCGAGTTTATTTTGCCTCTGTTTTATTTTTTAATAGGAGGTGGACTGGTCGAGCTGCATGTTACTCCTGCAGAGCATCTACACTACACAAAACCAGTTTTGTTTTCGGTCCTTTTCCCTTACTGGCTTGTTTCTTTGTAATACTATTCTTTGATCTAGTTTCACCCTGGGCCTGCCCACTAGACTGACATGCGCCTCATCTGATCTACCCTTCTTGGAGTCACTTACCACATAAACATACTCCAAGAGTGCTGCCTGGCTTCCGTGTTCTTTGGCACCGAGGCAGAATGCTTAAAGAGAAGAAGGTTGCCATGGCAATGGGGTTTGTGAAAATACAACTGCACTGCAGCTGGGGTACCCCTTTTTTGGACCAGGATGCAATTATGTTCCAGGTTTCTTAGGATAGTGGCGCTTTACTTGAGGTATCAGAAAAGGTTAGTAGCCTGAAGATACCTTGGGCCTCATTTATGAAAAGTAACGCATCGCTGCGTGAAAACAGCGATGTGTCACTTTTCACTGCGCCCTCCTTCGACACCATTGATGCGTCATATTTACAGTATGACGCATCATGGCGCAAGGAGTTACTGATATGTCAGTATTTCTGACGTATCTGTAGGCGCAAAAGTGACGCATTGCTGGAGTGTGTCACAAAAGTGACGCAACTCCAGCAATGTGTCCATTCACATGGGGCAAGCCCCATGTGAAAGGAGCTGCGTCAGTCTTACGCCTGCTGTGAGGCAGGCGTAAGAAATTGACGCATTTGTGTCCTATGACCCTTTCTTGCGTCAGAACGCCACCCCTGCATACATTATACCTGGCGCAGGTATAATGTGGCGCAGGGGTTTACAAAGTGACGCATCTACCTAGATGTGTCACTTTGTAAATATGGTGCAACAAGGCACATTTTTTACGCTGCTGGTGCGTCACAAAAAGTGACGCACCGGCGGCGTAAAAGTGACGTACGGTCTCATAAATGAGGCCCCTTGAGACTAAATGGATTGCCACGCTAAGCCTCGTCAGAATCCAGGTATCCATGAAAGATGAGCTGGCATAGGGGCATAGGGGCATGATGGATACCCCCCAGGCTCATAGTCTGCCAGAGAAGCATATTCTCTTAACCCATCTGCTGTTGGTTACAGGTGTCAATGCCTTAGGCACTTGAGCTTTCAGGAACCATGAACAGCTGACTGATTCTGGGTACCACTCTCCACACAGAAGCCATCAAACACCCAGATTATTTTCTTGGTAAGCACAAAATGTATTTTGTGCTAAACAAGAAGATAATCTGTCTGGTATCTAAAGACAGAGAAGGGAAGCAGCAAAGAACCATTGGAAATTGATGACTAAGTATGAGTGAACTGTGCCCTCAGTTCTGCCCCCTCACTCCCGGCTGTCGATGTCACATGTGCGGGGTGAGATCAGCTGTTTGTATCTCTAGGAATGCGTTGACCCCCCCTTAAGATGGTGTTGTCACCATGCTTTCCAGTAAAGTGAGTCAGGTATGTGCGCCCTTTCCTTGCGCTGACCATACCTAGAGGTAGTGTCACAGTTTGTTTTTAAAATGCCCTGCTTAATGGAAAGACCTTTTCCTTCTCCTGCTGTTCTTTGGAAGAGGTGATATTTATTCACTGGCGCAGTTTGTCCTTTTTTCCTTCACTTTTTAAAGAGACTGAAAACAGATGGCATGAATGCGTTTTGCTTTTTCTTGGTGTTCCATAAAACAATTTTGCGTGGGGCCCTTGCCTCTGCTCGAGCTGTGACCTTTAGGTACAGCAGACGTTTCATGTGTGAGTGGGACCTACTGCACTTCCAAGTTTTAGGCGCCATCTTGATGCAGGGATGTGTGCCCGTGTCGTGCATTCTGTGTGCTAGCCATGTAAATCCGTCTTTGTAAATCGCGAACAACTCACCCTTAAGGGTCTCACAGTGCTGGGGGCCGTCGTGGAAATTAAGTGAGCTATTGCCCAGAGTCACATGGTGCTGAGGTGAGATCAGGGGTGGCTCTAGGCTCATGGTGGCCCTGGGCAGGGAGCGTAGGTAGGGGGCCCCGGAGGAGGGGTCCGGGCGGGGTGTAGGGCGGAGGCCAGTGAAGAGGGGTGGTTCTGGTGTTTGGAAGCGGAACAGAGTCGGAGGCCGCCAAATCCCTGCCAGGGGCCGCCAAGCAAATATGTATCCATCCTCAGGGGATTATTATATTAAGGATATATATTGGCGTGGCGGCCCATGGGGTTTGGCGGTCCTGTGCAGATGCATAGCTTGCACATGCCTAAGGCCGCCCCTTGTGAGATGCCCCCCCTTGTGAGATGCCCCCGGAGCCGGGGATCGAACCGTGAACCCTGGACTCCGAAGTCCGCTGCCCTTGCCTCTGCACCACACCTCTCCACGTCTCTGGGCTAGTCCCATTGGCTGTACCCAGTGCAGGCCTGCATTCTTAGAAGGTTCTTTCTGCTGATGTACAAGCACTGGCATATCATCCCTCAGAATTCAAGAATGCAGACAACGCACAGACCTCGGTCGTCCCCAGAAGTGCCAACCCCAAAAATCTGCTGACTCTTGTTAACCTAGCTAAGACTGGATTTATGGATCATTCTGATGTGCAGTTAATGGACATGTTGATAATACTCAAATCAAACCACAAAACAAACCTATGCCCTTGATCGTGTATTTGAGGGGTAGACCACCAACATCCGCCCCCCCACCCTGTTAACTTGTCCACAGCCCACCAGTGTTGAGGTGGTGCTGTCCACCTTGACCTATTGCCACTGCACTGCCCATCCCAAAACCCTGGGGACGTATTTACTGTGATATTCAGTGCACATTGAACCATATTTCTCTGACAAATGTTGGTACAATCTCTACCTTGGCGGGCTCACTTGCCAGAATAATTTTCATGAATCCTACATTTTTAACTGTTTTACGCACTACAATCAGGATTTTCCCAAAGCACATCTTCCCTTTTCATGAGTCTTGACTAAATGAGTTACAGCATTTCTCATTGACGCTGATTGATTGTTAAATATAACTTTTCTACTTAGCAAAAGTAAGTTTTGGGGGACGGAGGGCTGGCTACGTATATTCCCCCCCCCCTAGTGAGCCATTCAAAATCTTTGGGGCAGATCTACAAGGAAGTGCCGCAGCGTGGCACCGCAAGCCCTTTGGCCGCGCCACGCTGCAGCACTTTCAGAGCACAGGAATGCGACATATTTACAAGAATATGCCGCATTCCTGTGCTCTCCCCTGCGGTGGCGCACAAACAGCCGCCAAGCGCCGGCGCAGGCACCCTTGCACCGTGGAGCAAGGGTGCCTGGCCATGGGGAGATTGTTTTTGTGCAGGAAGGGGCAGTTCTGAGGGGATCATAAAGATAACTCTGGTGGTTGATATAGTTCAGGGGGAGTGCTGTCTTTTGTCCAGTCACAGTTTTGACTCAAAAAGTAGCATAGAGGGTTAATGTACCTGCTGCAAAGCACATTGTGTAACAGACAGACCACAGATTTGTATTTTTCTGTAGCTAGGCGAGCGGGTACTGCTTTAGACATTCAGACAATTATGTTACTTCCAGTTCATAAACTGCAATCCTTCTAATACAGCGCAGTGATCTGTCTACCGGCATCAAGGAGCTGCATGCAAACTGTCAGCCATGGGTTCAGTGGCGGCTCCTCCTCAATGGCGGAGGAGTGTTGCCCCACTGCCTGGCTCAGAGCCCGCAAATGGAAAATAAAATGATTTTCTTGCGTCAGTTTATTTCATTTGTCGGCTCTGAGCAAGCACTTTAGGTAGGGGCGGGGCCAAGGCATAGGCGGGGGGGAGGAGAAGTGCTACGTGCACTCCACCCTCTAAGTGTTCATTTGTGTTTGGCCGGCCATCTAAGGTCGACCAAAACACACATGCGCACTTAGGTTTTCTCCAGCCTGGAAAAAACCCACAGACTCCCTCGCCTGAGCAGAACGTCTTTCTAGCCCGCTCAGTCCGATCCCTGTGCGGCTCTGCAGCACAAGGGTTGGATGGGAAATTGTCCCAGGGGTTGGTGGGACCGGTCAGGAAGAGGAGAGGCAGTGTGATGCGACACTGGAGGCAGCTGGCAGCTAAAGGTAAGTTGTTTTGGAAAAATATAGTATTTATAGACCCCGCCCGCGTTCCCTCCACCTGCGTTCCCTGCACCTGCCTCACCACCCTTTGTTTGAGGCGGCCGCCACTTCATGGGTTTAGATCATTATTGTTTTTTCCTCAATCTCTTGTTATTCTAAGATTGCATAGAAGGGTTCCTTTGGAAGTAATAAAGTATGTTTTAGTGCAGACGACCACACTCGCTGCGTTAGGTTTTATATCCTGACTTTGTGTTTCTCCACTCAGCCCCTACTCCACAGTGGGGCGTCTTAGAGATGGAACTCCTTGAGCCCTCAACCCATCGTGTCCTTGCCCTCAGAGACCCACTCTCCTGCCTGTTGAGTCCCCCTTGTCCTTCCACTCCACTGTCCCCCGCAGTGACCCCGCTCACCTGTAGATGGGTCCTGTTGAGTCACTCAGCCTCATGTCCCTCCCTCACCCCACAGTGACCCCTCTCGCCTGTGGTTGAGTCCTTTTGAGTCCTTTTGAGTCCTCCAGCCCTCTTGAGCCTCCCTCACCCCACAGTGACCCCTCTCGCCTGTAGATAGATCCTATTGAGTCCCTCTCACTCATGTCCCTCCCTCACCCCGCAGTGACCCTCTCTCCTGTAGATGAGTCCTGTAGAGTCCCCCGCCCCCTTGTCCTTCCACTCCACTGTCCCCCGCAGTGACCCCGCTCACCTGTAGATGGGTCCTGTTGAGTTCTCCGGCCCTCTTGACCCTCCCTCACCCCACAGTGACCCCGCTCACCTGTAGATGAGTCCTGTAGAGTCCTCCAGCCCTCTTGACCCTCCCTCACCTCACAGTGACTCCCTCTTGCCTGTAGATGGGTCCTGTTGAGTTCTCCAGCCCTCTTGACCCTCCCTCACCCCGCAGTGGCCACTCTCGCCTGTAGATAGATCCTATTGAGTCCCTCTCACTCATGTCCCTTCCTCAACCCGCAGTGACCCTCTCTCCTGTAGATGAGTCCTGTAGAGTCCTCCAGCCCTCTTGACCCTCCCTCACCTCACAGTGACTCCCTCTCGCCTGTAGATGGGTCCTGTAGAGTCCTCCAGCCCTCTTGACCCACCCTCACACCACAGTGACTCCCTCTCTCCTGTAGATGAGTCCTGTAGAGTCCTCCAGCCCTCTTGACCCTCCCTCACCCCGCAGTGGCCACTCTCGCCTGTAGATGGGTCCTGTAGAGTCCTCCAGCCCTCTTGACCCTCCCCCACCCCGCAGTGACCCTCTCGCCTGTAGATAGATCCTATTGAGTCCCTCTCACTCATGTCCCTCCCTCACCCCGCAGTGACCCCGCCCACCGGTAGATGGGTCCTGTAGAGTCCTCCAGCCCTCTTGACCCTCCCTCACCCCGCAGTGACCCTCTCTCCTGTAGATGAGTCCTGTAGAGTCCTCCAGCCCTCATGTCCCTCCCTCACCCCGCAGTGACCCTCTCTCCTGTAGATGAGTCCTGTAGAGTCCTCCAGCCCTCTTGACCCTCTCTCACCCCTCAGTGACCCCTCTCGCCTGTAGAGGGGTCCTGTTGAGTTCTCCAGCCCTAATGACCCTCCCTCATCCCGCAGTGACCCCGCTCACCTGTAGATGGGTCCTGTAGAGTCCTCCAACCCTCTTGACCCACCCTCACCCCGCAGTGACCCTCTCGCCTGTGGTTGAGTCCTGTAGAGTCCTCCAGCCCTCTTGACCCTGCCTCACCTCACAGTGACTCCCTCTCGCCTGTAGAAGGGTCCTGTTGAGTCCTCCAGCCCTCTTGACCCACCCTCACCCCACAGTGACCCCCTCTCGCCTGTAGAAGGGTCCTGTTGAGTCCTCCAGCCCTCTTGATCCTCCCTCACCCCGCAGTGACCCTCTCGCCTGTGGTTGAGTTCTGTAGAGTCCTCCAGCCCTCTTGACCCTCCCTCACCTCACAGTGACTCCCTCTCGCCTGTAGATGGGTCCTGTAGAGTCCTCCAGCCCTCTTGTCCCTCCCTCACCCCGCAGTGACCCTCTCTCCTGTAGATGAGTCCTGTAGAGTCCTCCAGCCCTCTTGACCCTCCCTCACCCCGCAGTGACCCTCTCTCCTGTAGATGAGTCCTGTAGAGTCCTCCAGCCCTCTTGACCCACCCCCACCCCGCAGTGACCCTCTCTCCTGTAGATGGGTCCTGTTGAGTCCTCCAGCCCTCTTGACCCTCCCTCACCTCACAGTGACTCCCTCTCGCCTGTAGAAGGGTCCTGTTGAGTCCTCCAGCCCTCTTGATCCTCCCTCACCCCGCAGTGACCCTCTCGCCTGTGGTTGAGTCCTGTAAAGTCCTCCAGCCCTCTTGACCCTCCCTCACCCCGCAGTGGCCCTCTCTCCTGTAGATGGGTCCTGTAGAGTCCTCCAGCCCTCTTGACCCTCCCTCACCCCGCAGTGGCCCTCTCTCCTGTAGATGGGTCCTGTAGAGTCCTTCGGCCCTCTTGACCCTCCCTCACCTCACAGTGACTCCCTCTCGCCTGTAGATGGGTCCTGTAGAGTCCTCCAGCCCTCTTGTCCCTCCCTCACCCCGCAGTGACCCTCTCTCCTGTAGATGAGTCCTGTAGAGTCCTCCAGCCCTCTTGACCCACCCTCACCCCGCAGTGACCCTCTCGCCTGTAGATGGGTCCTGTAGAGTCCTCCAGCCCTCTTGTCCCTCCCTCACCCCGCAGTGACCCTCTCTCCTGTAGTTGAGTCCTGTAGAGTCCTCCAGCCCTCTTGACCCTCCCTCACCCCACAGTGACTCCCTCTCGCCTGTAGATGGGTCCTGTAGAGTCCTCCAGCCCTCTTGACCCACCCTCACCCCACAGTGACTCCCTCTCGCCTGTAGATGGGTCCTGTAGAGTCCTTCAGCCCTCTTGACCCACCCTCACCCCACAGTGCTCTCACCTGTAGATGGGTCCTGTAGAGTCCTCCAGCCCTCTTGTCCCTCCCTCACCCCGCAGTGACCCTCTCTTCTGTAGATGAGTCCTGTAGAGTCCTCCAGCCCTCTTGACCCACCCTCACCCCGCAGTGACTCCCTCTCGCCTGTAGATAGAACCTATTGAGTCCCTCTCACTCTTGTCCCTCTCTCACCCCGCAGTGGCCCTCTCTCCTGTAGATGGGTCCTGTAGAGTCCTCTAGCCCTCTTGACCCTCCCTCACCCCGCAGTGACCCTCTCTCCTGTAGATGAGTCCTGTTGAGTCCTCCAGCCCTCTTGACCCTCCCTCACCCCGCAGTGACCCTCTCTCCTGTAGATGAGTCCTGTTGAGTCCTCCAGCCCGCTTGACCCTCCCTCACCCCGCAGTGACCCTCTCTCCTGTAGTTGAGTCCTGTAGAGTCCTCCAGCCCTCTTGACCCTCCCTCACCCCGCAGTGACCCTCTCTCCTGTAGATGAGTCCTGTTGAGTCCTCCAGCCCTCTTGACCCACCCTCACCCCACAGTGACCCCGCTCACCTGTAGATGGGTCCTGTAGAGTCCTCCAGCCCTCTTGACCCTCCCTGACCCGCAGTGACCCCTCTCGCCTGTAGATAGATCCTATTGAGTCCCTCTCACTCATGTCCCTCCCTCACCCCGCAGTGGCCCTCTCTCCTGTAGATGGGTCCTGTAGAATCCTCCAGCCCTCTTGACCCTCCCTCACCTCACAGTGACTCCCTCTCGCCTGTAGATGGGTCCTGTAGAGTCCTCCAGCCCTCTTGTCCCTCCCTCACCCCGCAGTGACCCTCTCTCCTGTAGATGAGTCCTGTAGAGTCCTCCAGCCCTCTTGATCCTCCCTCACCCCGCAGTGACCCTCTCGCCTGTGGTTGAGTCCTGTAAAGTCCTCCAGCCCTCTTGACCCTCCCTCACCTCACAGTGATTCCCTCTCGCCTGTAGATGGGTCCTGTAGAGTCCTCCAGCCCTCTTGTCCCTCCCTCACCCCGCAGTGACCCTCTCTTCTGTAGATGAGTCCAGTAGAGTCCTCCAGCCCTCTTGACCCACCCTCACCCCGCAGTGACTCCCTCTCGCCTGTAGATAGATCCTATTGAGTCCCTCTCACTCTTGTCCCTCCCTCACCCCGCAGTGGCCCTCTCTCCTGTAGATGGGTCCTGTAGAGTCCTCTAGCCCTCTTGACCCTCCCTCACCCCGCAGTGACCCTCTCTCCTGTAGATGAGTCCTGTTGAGTCCTCCAGCCCTCTTGACCCTCCCTCACCCCGCAGTGACCCTCTCTCCTGTAGATGAGTCCTGTTGAGTCCTCCAGCCCTCTTGACCCACCCTCACCTCACAGTGATTCCCTCTCGCCTGTAGATGGGTCCTGTAGAGTCCTCCAGCCCTCTTGTCCCTCCCTCACCCCGCAGTGACCCTCTCTCCTGTAGATGAGTCCTGTAGAGTCCTCCAGCCCTCTTGACCCACCCTCACCCCGCAGTGACCCTCTCGCCTGTAGATGGGTCCTGTAGAGTCCCCCAGCCCTCTTGTCCCTCCCTCACCCCGCAGTGACCCTCTCTCCTGTAAATGAGTCCTGTAGAGTCCTCCAGCCCTCTTGACCCTCCCTCACCCCACAGTGACTCACTCTCGCCTGTAGATGGGTCCTGTAGAGTCCTCCAGCCCTCTTGACCCACCCTCACCCCACAGTGACTCCCTCTCGTCTGTAGATGGGTCCTGTAGAGTCCTTCAGCCCTCTTGACCCACCCTCACCCCACAGTGACTCCCTCTCGCCTGAAGATGGGTCCTGTAGAGTCCTCCAGCCCTCTTGTCCCTCCCTCACCCCGCAGTGACCCTCTCTCCTGTAGATGAGTCCTGTAGAGTCCTCCAGGCCTCTTGACCCTCCCTCACCCCACAGTGACTCCCTCTCGCCTATAGGTGGGTCCTGTAGAGTCCTCCAGCCCTCCTGACCCACCCTCACCCCACAGTGACTCCCTCTCGCCTGTAGATGGGTCCTGTAGAGTCCTTCAGCCCTCTTGACCCACCCTCACCCCACAGTGACCCCGCTCACCTGTAGATGGGTCCTGTAGAGTCCTCCAGCCCTCTTGACCCTCCCTCACCCGCAGTGACCCCTCTCGCCTGTAGATAGATCCTATTGAGTCCCTCTCACTCATGTCCCTCCCTCACCCCGCAGTGGCCCTCTCTCCTGTAGATGGGTCCTGTAGAGTCCTTCGGCCCTCTTGACCCTCCCTCACCTCACAGTGACTCCCTCTCGCCTGTAGATGGGTCCTGTAGAGTCCTCCAGCCCTCTTGTCCCTCCCTCACCCCGCAGTGACCCTCTCTCCTGTAGATGAGTCCTGTAGAGTCCTCCAGCCCTCTTGACCCACCCTCACCCCGCAGTGACCCTCTCGCCTGTAGATGGGTCCTGTAGAGTCCTCCAGCCCTCTTGTCCCTCCCTCACCCCGCAGTGACCCTCTCTCCTGTAGTTGAGTCCTGTAGAGTCCTCCAGCCCTCTTGACCCTCCCTCACCCCACAGTGACTCCCTCTCGCCTGTAGATGGGTCCTGTAGAGTCCTCCAGCCCTCTTGACCCACCCTCACCCCACAGTGACTCCCTCTCGCCTGTAGATGGGTCCTGTAGAGTCCTTCAGCCCTCTTGACCCACCCTCACCCCACAGTGCTCTCACCTGTAGATGGGTCCTGTAGAGTCCTCCAGCCCTCTTGTCCCTCCCTCACCCCGCAGTGACCCTCTCTTCTGTAGATGAGTCCTGTAGAGTCCTCCAGCCCTCTTGACCCACCCTCACCCCGCAGTGACTCCCTCTCGCCTGTAGATAGAACCTATTGAGTCCCTCTCACTCTTGTCCCTCTCTCACCCCGCAGTGGCCCTCTCTCCTGTAGATGGGTCCTGTAGAGTCCTCTAGCCCTCTTGACCCTCCCTCACCCCGCAGTGACCCTCTCTCCTGTAGATGAGTCCTGTTGAGTCCTCCAGCCCTCTTGACCCTCCCTCACCCCGCAGTGACCCTCTCTCCTGTAGATGAGTCCTGTTGAGTCCTCCAGCCCGCTTGACCCTCCCTCACCCCGCAGTGACCCTCTCTCCTGTAGTTGAGTCCTGTAGAGTCCTCCAGCCCTCTTGACCCTCCCTCACCCCGCAGTGACCCTCTCTCCTGTAGATGAGTCCTGTTGAGTCCTCCAGCCCTCTTGACCCACCCTCACCCCACAGTGACCCCGCTCACCTGTAGATGGGTCCTGTAGAGTCCTCCAGCCCTCTTGACCCTCCCTGACCCGCAGTGACCCCTCTCGCCTGTAGATAGATCCTATTGAGTCCCTCTCACTCATGTCCCTCCCTCACCCCGCAGTGGCCCTCTCTCCTGTAGATGGGTCCTGTAGAATCCTCCAGCCCTCTTGACCCTCCCTCACCTCACAGTGACTCCCTCTCGCCTGTAGATGGGTCCTGTAGAGTCCTCCAGCCCTCTTGTCCCTCCCTCACCCCGCAGTGACCCTCTCTCCTGTAGATGAGTCCTGTAGAGTCCTCCAGCCCTCTTGATCCTCCCTCACCCCGCAGTGACCCTCTCGCCTGTGGTTGAGTCCTGTAAAGTCCTCCAGCCCTCTTGACCCTCCCTCACCTCACAGTGATTCCCTCTCGCCTGTAGATGGGTCCTGTAGAGTCCTCCAGCCCTCTTGTCCCTCCCTCACCCCGCAGTGACCCTCTCTTCTGTAGATGAGTCCAGTAGAGTCCTCCAGCCCTCTTGACCCACCCTCACCCCGCAGTGACTCCCTCTCGCCTGTAGATAGATCCTATTGAGTCCCTCTCACTCTTGTCCCTCCCTCACCCCGCAGTGGCCCTCTCTCCTGTAGATGGGTCCTGTAGAGTCCTCTAGCCCTCTTGACCCTCCCTCACCCCGCAGTGACCCTCTCTCCTGTAGATGAGTCCTGTTGAGTCCTCCAGCCCTCTTGACCCTCCCTCACCCCGCAGTGACCCTCTCTCCTGTAGATGAGTCCTGTTGAGTCCTCCAGCCCTCTTGACCCACCCTCACCTCACAGTGATTCCCTCTCGCCTGTAGATGGGTCCTGTAGAGTCCTCCAGCCCTCTTGTCCCTCCCTCACCCCGCAGTGACCCTCTCTCCTGTAGATGAGTCCTGTAGAGTCCTCCAGCCCTCTTGACCCACCCTCACCCCGCAGTGACCCTCTCGCCTGTAGATGGGTCCTGTAGAGTCCCCCAGCCCTCTTGTCCCTCCCTCACCCCGCAGTGACCCTCTCTCCTGTAAATGAGTCCTGTAGAGTCCTCCAGCCCTCTTGACCCTCCCTCACCCCACAGTGACTCACTCTCGCCTGTAGATGGGTCCTGTAGAGTCCTCCAGCCCTCTTGACCCACCCTCACCCCACAGTGACTCCCTCTCGTCTGTAGATGGGTCCTGTAGAGTCCTTCAGCCCTCTTGACCCACCCTCACCCCACAGTGACTCCCTCTCGCCTGAAGATGGGTCCTGTAGAGTCCTCCAGCCCTCTTGTCCCTCCCTCACCCCGCAGTGACCCTCTCTCCTGTAGATGAGTCCTGTAGAGTCCTCCAGGCCTCTTGACCCTCCCTCACCCCACAGTGACTCCCTCTCGCCTGTAGGTGGGTCCTGTAGAGTCCTCCAGCCCTCCTGACCCACCCTCACCCCACAGTGACTCCCTCTCGCCTGTAGATGGGTCCTGTAGAGTCCTTCAGCCCTCTTGACCCACCCTCACCCCACAGTGACCCCGCTCACCTGTAGATGGGTCCTGTAGAGTCCTCCAGCCCTCTTGACCCTCCCTCACCCGCAGTGACCCCTCTCGCCTGTAGATAGATCCTATTGAGTCCCTCTCACTCATGTCCCTCCCTCACCCCGCAGTGGCCCTCTCTCCTGTAGATGGGTCCTGTAGAGTCCTTCGGCCCTCTTGACCCTCCCTCACCTCACAGTGACTCCCTCTCGCCTGTAGATGGGTCCTGTAGAGTCCTCCAGCCCTCTTGTCCCTCCCTCACCCCGCAGTGACCCTCTCTCCTGTAGATGAGTCCTGTAGAGTCCTCCAGCCCTCTTGACCCACCCTCACCCCGCAGTGACCCTCTCGCCTGTAGATGGGTCCTGTAGAGTCCTCCAGCCCTCTTGTCCCTCCCTCACCCCGCAGTGACCCTCTCTCCTGTAGTTGAGTCCTGTAGAGTCCTCCAGCCCTCTTGACCCTCCCTCACCCCACAGTGACTCCCTCTCGCCTGTAGATGGGTCCTGTAGAGTCCTCCAGCCCTCTTGACCCACCCTCACCCCACAGTGACTCCCTCTCGCCTGTAGATGGGTCCTGTAGAGTCCTTCAGCCCTCTTGACCCACCCTCACCCCACAGTGCTCTCACCTGTAGATGGGTCCTGTAGAGTCCTCCAGCCCTCTTGTCCCTCCCTCACCCCGCAGTGACCCTCTCTTCTGTAGATGAGTCCTGTTGAGTCCGCCAGCCCTCTTGACCCACCCTCACCCCGCAGTGACTCCCTCTCGCCTGTAGATAGAACCTATTGAGTCCCTCTCACTCTTGTCCCTCCCTCACCCCGCAGTGGCCCTCTTTCCTGTAGATGGGTCCTGTAGAGTCCTCTAGCCCTCTTGACCCTCCCTCACCCCGCAGTGACCCTCTCTCCTGTAGATGAGTCCTGTTGAGTCCTCCAGCCCTCTTGACCCTCCTTCACCCCGCAGTGACCCTCTCTCCTGTAGATGAGTCCTGTTGAGTCCTCCAGCCCGCTTGACCCTCCCTCACCCCGCAGTGACCCTCTCTCCTGTAGATGAGTCCTGTTGAGTCCTCCAGCCCTCTTGACCCACCCTCACCCCACAGTGACCCCGCTCACCTGTAGATGGGTCCTGTAGAGTCCTCCAGCCCTCTTGACCCTCCCTCACCTCACAGTGACTCCCTCTCGCCTGTAGATGGGTCCTGTAGAGTCCTCCAGCCCTCTTGTCCCTCCCTCACCCCGCAGTGACCCTCTCTCCTGTAGATGAGTCCTGTAGAGTCCTCCAGCCCTCTTGACCCTCCCTCACCCCGCAGTGACCCTCTCTCCTGTAGATGAGTCCTGTAGAGTCCTCCAGCCCTCTTGACCCACCCCCACCCCGCAGTGACCCTCTCGCCAGTAGTTGGGTCCTGTAGAGTCCTCCAGCCCTCTTGATCCTCCCTCACCCCGCAGTGACCCTCTCGCCTGTGGTTGAGTCCTGTAAAGTCCTCCAGCCCTCTTGACCCTCCCTCACCTCACAGTGACTCCCTCTCGCCTGTAGATGGGTCCTGTAGAGTCCTCCAGCCCTCTTGTCCCTCCCTCACCCCGCAGTGACCCTCTCTTCTGTAGATGAGTCCTGTAGAGTCCTTCAGCCCTCTTGACCCTCCCTCACCCCACAGTGACTCCCTCTCGCCTGTAGGTGGGTCCTGTAGAGTCCTCCAGCCCTCCTGACCCACCCTCACCCCACAGTGACTCCCTCTCGCCTGTAGATGGGTCCTGTAGAGTCCTCCAGCCCTCCTGACCCACCCTCACCCCACAGTGACTCCCTCTCGCCTGTAGATGGGTCCTGTAGAGTCCTTCAGCCCTCTTGACCCACCCTCACCCCACAGTGACCCCGCTCACCTGTAGATGGGTCCTGTAGAGTCCTCCAGCCCTCTTGACCCTCCCTAACCCGCAGTGACCCCTCTCGCCTGTAGATAGATCCTATTGAGTCCCTCTCACTCATGTCCCTCCCTCACCCCGCAGTGGCCCTCTCTCCTGTAGATGGGTCCTGTAGAGTCCTTCGGCCCTCTTGACCCTCCCTCACCTCACAGTGACTCCCTCTCGCCTGTAGATGGGTCCTGTAGAGTCCTCCAGCCCTCTTGTCCCTCCCTCACCCCGCAGTGACCCTCTCTCCTGTAGATGAGTCCTGTAGAGTCCTCCAGCCCTCTTGACCCACCCTCACCCCGCAGTGACCCTCTCGCCTGTAGATGGGTCCTGTAGAGTCCTCCAGCCCTCTTGTCCCTCCCTCACCCCGCAGTGACCCTCTCTCCTGTAGTTGAGTCCTGTAGAGTCCTCCAGCCCTCTTGACCCTCCCTCACCCCACAGTGACTCCCTCTCGCCTGTAGATGGGTCCTGTAGAGTCCTCCAGCCCTCTTGACCCACCCTCACCCCACAGTGACTCCCTCTCGCCTGTAGATGGGTCCTGTGGAGTCCTTCAGCCCTCTTGACCCACCCTCACCCCACAGTGACCCCCTCTCACCTGTAGATGGGTCCTGTAGAGTCCTCCAGCCCTCTTGTCCCTCCCTCACCCCGCAGTGACCCTCTCTTCTGTAGATGAGTCCTGTAGAGTCCTCCAGCCCTCTTGACCCACCCTCACCCCGCAGTGACTCCCTCTCGCCTGTAGATAGAACCTATTGAGTCCCTCTCACTCTTGTCCCTACCTCACCCCGCAGTGGCCCTCTTTCCTGTAGATGGGTCCTGTAGAGTCCTCCAGCCCTCCTGACCCACCCTCACCCCACAGTGACTCCCTCTCGCCTGTAGATGGGTCCTGTAGAGTCCTCCAGCCCTCTTGACCCACCCTCACCCCACAGTGACTCCCTCTCGCCTGTAGATGGGTCCTGTAGAGTCCTTCAGCCCTCTTGACCCACCCTCACCCCACAGTGCTCTCACCTGTAGATGGGTCCTGTAGAGTCCTCCAGCCCTCTTGTCCCTCCCTCACCCCGCAGTGACCCTCTCTTCTGTAGATGAGTCCTGTTGAGTCCGCCAGCCCTCTTGACCCACCCTCACCCCGCAGTGACTCCCTCTCGCCTGTAGATAGAACCTATTGAGTCCCTCTCACTCTTGTCCCTCCCTCACCCCGCAGTGGCCCTCTTTCCTGTAGATGGGTCCTGTAGAGTCCTCTAGCCCTCTTGACCCTCCCTCACCCCGCAGTGACCCTCTCTCCTGTAGATGAGTCCTGTTGAGTCCTCCAGCCCTCTTGACCCTCCTTCACCCCGCAGTGACCCTCTCTCCTGTAGATGAGTCCTGTTGAGTCCTCCAGCCCGCTTGACCCTCCCTCACCCCGCAGTGACCCTCTCTCCTGTAGATGAGTCCTGTTGAGTCCTCCAGCCCTCTTGACCCACCCTCACCCCACAGTGACCCCGCTCACCTGTAGATGGGTCCTGTAGAGTCCTCCAGCCCTCTTGACCCTCCCTCACCTCACAGTGACTCCCTCTCGCCTGTAGATGGGTCCTGTAGAGTCCTCCAGCCCTCTTGTCCCTCCCTCACCCCGCAGTGACCCTCTCTCCTGTAGATGAGTCCTGTAGAGTCCTCCAGCCCTCTTGACCCTCCCTCACCCCGCAGTGACCCTCTCTCCTGTAGATGAGTCCTGTAGAGTCCTCCAGCCCTCTTGACCCACCCCCACCCCGCAGTGACCCTCTCGCCAGTAGTTGGGTCCTGTAGAGTCCTCCAGCCCTCTTGACCCTCCCTCACCCCGCAGTGACCCTCTCGCCTGTGGTTGAGTCCTGTAGAGTCCTCCAGCCCTCTTGACCCACCCCCACCCCGCAGTGACCCTCTCGCCAGTAGTTGGGTCCTGTAGAGTCCTCCAGCCCTCTTGACCCTCCCTCACCCCGCAGTGACCCTCTCTCCTGTAGATGAGTCCTGTTGAGTCCTCCAGCCCTCTTGACCCTCCCTCACCTCACAGTGACTCCCTCTCGCCTGTAGAAGGGTCCTGTTGAGTCCTCCAGCCCTCTTGATCCTCCCTCACCCCGCAGTGACCCTCTCGCCTGTGGTTGAGTCCTGTAAAGTCCTCCAGCCCTCTTGACCCTCCCTCACCTCACAGTGACTCCCTCTCGCCTGTAGATGGGTCCTGTAGAGTCCTCCAGCCCTCTTGTCCCTCCCTCACCCCGCAGTGACCCTCTCTTCTGTAGATGAGTCCTGTAGAGTCCTCCAGCCCTCTTGACCCACCCTCACCCCGCAGTGACTCCCTCTCGCCTGTAGATAGAACCTATTGAGTCCCTCTCACTCTTGTCCCTCCCTCACCCCGCAGTGGCCCTCTCTCCTGTAGATGGGTCCTGTTGAGTCCTCCAGCCCGCTTGACCCTCCCTCACCCCGCAGTGACTCCCTCTCGCCTGTAGATAGAACCTATTGAGTCCCTCTCACTCTTGTCCCTCCCTCACCCCGCAGTGGCCCTCTCTCCTGTAGATGGGTCCTGTTGAGTCCTCCAGCCCGCTTGACCCTCCCTCACCCCGCAGTGACCCTCTCTTCTGTAGATGAGTCCTGTAGAGTCCTCCAGCCCTCTTGACCCACCCTCACCCCGCAGTGACTCCCTCTCGCCTGTAGATAGAACCTATTGAGTCCCTCTCACTCTTGTCCCTCCCTCACCCCGCAGTGGCCCTCTCTCCTGTAGATGGGTCCTGTAGAGTCCTCCAGCCCTCTTGACCCTCCCTCACCCGCAGTGACCCCTCTCGCCTGTAGATAGATCCTATTGAGTCCCTCTCACTCATGTCCCTCCCTCACCCCGCAGTGGCCCTCTCTCCTGTAGATGGGTCCTGTAGAATCCTCCAGCCCTCTTGACCCTCCCTCACCCCGCAGTGGCCCTCTCTCCTGTAGATGGGTCCTGTAGAATCCTCCAGCCCTCTTGACCCTCCCTCACCTCACAGTGACTCCCTCTCGCCTGTAGATGGGTCCTGTAGAGTCCTCCAGTCCTCTTGTCCCTCCCTCACCCCGCAGTGACCCTCTCTCCTGTAGATGAGTCCTGTAGAGTCCTCCAGCCCTCTTGATCCTCCCTCACCCCGCAGTGACCCTCTCGCCTGTGGTTGAGTCCTGTAAAGTCCTCCAGCCCTCTTGACCCTCCCTCACCTCACAGTGACTCCCTCTCGCCTGTAGATAGATCCTATTGAGTCCCTCTCACTCATGTCCCTCCCTCACCCCGCAGTGGCCCTCTCTCCTGTAGATGGGTCCTGTAGAATCCTCCAGCCCTCTTGACCCTCCCTCACCTCACAGTGACTCCCTCTCGCCTGTAGATGGGTCCTGTAGAGTCCTCCAGTCCTCTTGTCCCTCCCTCACCCCACAGTGACCCCCTCTCTCCTGTAGATGAGTCCTGTAGAGTCCTCCAGCCCTCTTGATCCTCCCTCACCCCGCAGTGACCCTCTCGCCTGTGGTTGAGTCCTGTAAAGTCCTCCAGCCCTCTTGACCCTCCCTCACCTCACAGTGACTCCCTCTCGCCTGTAGAAGGGTCCTGTTGAGTCCTCCAGCCCTCTTGACCCTCCCTCACCTCACAGTTATGTTATGTTGTGTTATGTTAACAAGTGGTTTGTATAGCGCGCGGTTACTCAGGCAGAGTGTCCCGGCGCTGTGTAGATCTGTGGAGAGACGTGGGCGTAGAACAGGCGCACTAGATGCTGAAAAGCCAGGTCTTTAGGCCTTTCCTGAAGGACAGGAGGTTGTCAGCTTTCCTCAGCGAGAGGGGGAGCTTGTTCCAAAGCTGCGGGGCACAAGCTCTGTAAGAGCGGCCTCCAATGCGTGAAAGCTTTACAGGTGGAATAACAGCAAGGGCTTGAGTGGCTGACCGGAGCGATCTTGTGGGATGGTAGAACTGAACATGTTTCCTGAGGTAAACTGCACCGGTACCATGTAAGGACTTGAAGGTCAAGGTTAAAGTCTTGAAGATGATACGTTTCCTTACCGGAAGCCAGTGGAGTGCCTCAAGGAGGGGCGAGGTATGAGATCTGCGGCCTAAACCGAAGATGGCCCTTGCAGCGGAGTTTTGGACAGACTGTAAGCGAGATAGGAGGTATTCTGGTAGCCCTAAGTAGAGCACATTGGCATAGTCCAGCCTGGATCCAATCATTGCTTGAACAGTGATTCTCCTATGAGCCTGAGACAATAGAGGAAGAAATTTCCTAAGTATTCGTAGCTGGCCAAAGCATTGGCCGACCAAAGCAAGGATCTGGGGTTTGAAGGTAAGACCATTGTCAAATTTGACGCCCAGGTTCTTAGCGACCGCAGTAGGAGAGGAAGGAGGATGCATATCTGCCGGCCACCAAGATTTCCATTGAGTGTCAGGAGAACAGCCAAAAAATATAATTTCAGACTTGTCTGAATTACATTTAAGCTGGTTCAGCTGAAACCAGGAAAAAACTGCCTCTAAACAGCTTTTAATAGAGTCACCCGCGAAATCAGTGTTCTTGTCACAGGTAAATAGCAGCTGCGTGTCGTCCGCATAGGACACGATACGCGCGCCAAAGGTCTCTGCTAGTTCGGCCAGAGGGGAGAGATAAATGTTAAATAAAGTGGGGCTAAGGACAGATCCCTGTGGCACTCCCACATCAAGAGATGGAACTGTTGCTGAGAAAGGGGGTGACCAGATCAATTGTTGACGTTCGGCGAGAAAGGACTTAAGCCAATTGAACACCGTCCCTCTAATCCCGATCTCCTGAAGTCTGGAAAGGAGCCGGTTGTGAGGGACGGTGTCGAAGGCCGCTGAGAGGTCTAATAGTACCAGCATAGCCTTCCCACCGCGGTCAGTCACTCCCTTTATGGTCTCCGTTACCTCCAGTAATGCTGTTTCTGTACTGAGGTTAGAGCGGAAACCTGACTGCGTCTGATGGAGAATGTCATGGGCCTCTATGAATTGTGACAAGGTAGAATGGACATGCTTTTCGGCGAGTTTGGCCAGGGCAGGGAGCAGAGATATAGGCCTGTAATTAGAGTGCTCCAACGGATTCAAATTAGATTTTTTTATGAGAGGGATGACATGAGCCTTTTTCCAGGCCTTTGGGACCTCGCCCGAGGTAAAGGAGGCATTAAGGAGAGGATTTATCAAAGAATTAAGAACGGGGGCCATTTTTGAGAGGATTTTGGCGGGGCAAGGGTCTGAGGGGGAGCCTGATGTCAGTTTTAGTAACAGGTCAAGCGAGGCCTCCAACGATAAGGGAGGAAAATCAGACAGAATATGGGTACCCTGTGATGTGTTCCCAGTAAAGGAGGAGGGAGCAGAATCGATGGTGGGGACAACAGGCGGAAAAGATGCCTGGATGTTCAGAATTTTATTGTAAAAAAAGCTAGCCAATTGATTGACCCAGAGTTCAGAGGGAGAGAATTTGGGGTTTAGAGCAGGGGGGGAGGTGAAGTCCCTGACTATATTAAATATTTCCTTGCTGATGTTGCAAGCTGAGTCAATTCTTTTTGCAAAAAAAGCCTTTTTTGCTAGTGTAATTTCTTTGTGATAGGCCTTAATGAGATTTTTATATCTTATTTTTAACAGGACATCATAATTTTTGCGCCATAACCGTTCGGCTTTCTTGCAGTTTTTCCTAGTTTCGTACAGTTCGGTGGTAAACCAGGGGGCTGAGATACGTTGGGACCTTGGGGGACTGGTAGGCATGGGTGCCAGTTCATCAAAACGTTGAACAAGCCAGGACTGAAAGCTAGAGAGGTCCTGTTCCAGGTTACCAGTCCGTGGGCAAGGATTGAGTGCTAAGGACTTCTCCAGCATGTCAGTGGTGACACGATGGAATGGACGAAATGCCTTTGATTGAGTGGTATTTTCCGTGCAGGAGACTTTAGAGGAACCTACAATGTCAAAATTTAATAGAAGGTGGTCTGACCAAATCACCGGAAGTGGTGGATAGGGTTGAATAGGCAAGGTAGAGAAAACTTGGTCTAACAAATGACCTTTATTATGAGTAGCTGCAAAAAAATACGGTAGAAGATTAAACATGCTAGTGGTGTCATTTAATTTGACAGAGTCACTGGACTCAGGTTCGTCCATGTGAATATTAAAATCTCCTAGGAGGAGAAGATGCTTATATTTTGTAGCAAGAGGGGCTAAGGTTTGGTGAAGTTTATCACAAAATGGGCCCAGGTGGCCTGGTGGGCGATAGACTAAAAGGCCCGCACAGGAATGCTGCGGGGAGAAAGATAGGCAGAAGCCTAATGAATCTGCCCCTGGGATGTTATCAATTTCAAGTACAGAGCAGGTGTAACGTTTGTCTACTACCATTGCGACTCCTCCTCCTCTACCCAGTTCTCGATCTTTCCTGACTATATAATAGTTAGGGGGAAGGGCAGTAGCGATATCCGGACTGGAGGAGTCGCCTAGCCATGTCTCCGTTAGAAAAAGACATGCCGGCTTCTGTTCTGAGAGTAGGTTAAAAAGATCTAGCGCATGCTTACAGAGAGAACGAGTGTTTAAAAGCATGCATGGATACATGGGAGCCTTCTCAGGAGTCTTTTCAGTAGTGTCGTTTGGGCCCACAGTAATCGGTGATTCCCTCTCGCCTGTAGATGGGTCCTGTAGAGTCCTCCAGCCCTCTTGTCCCTCCCTCACCCCGCAGTGACCCTCTCTTCTGTAGATGAGTCCAGTAGAGTCCTCCAGCCCTCTTGACCCACCCTCACCCCGCAGTGACTCCCTCTCGCCTGTAGATAGATCCTATTGAGTCCCTCTCACTCTTGTCCCTCCCTCACCCCGCAGTGGCCCTCTCTCCTGTAGATGGGTCCTGTAGAGTCCTCTAGCCCTCTTGACCCTCCCTCACCCCGCAGTGACCCTCTCTCCTGTAGATGAGTCCTGTTGAGTCCTCCAGCCCTCTTGACCCTCCCTCACCCCGCAGTGACCCTCTCTTCTGTAGATGAGTCCTGTTGAGTCCTCCAGCCCTCTTGACCCACCCTCACCTCACAGTGATTCCCTCTCGCCTGTAGATGGGTCCTGTAGAGTCCTCCAGCCCTCTTGTCCCTCCCTCACCCCGCAGTGACCCTCTCTCCTGTAGATGAGTCCTGTAGAGTCCTCCAGCCCTCTTGACCCACCCTCACCCCGCAGTGACCCTCTCGCCTGTAGATGGGTCCTGTAGAGTCCCCCAGCCCTCTTGTCCCTCCCTCACCCCGCAGTGACCCTCTCTCCTGTAGATGAGTCCTGTAGAGTCCTCCAGCCCTCTTGACCCTCCCTCACCCCACAGTGACTCACTCTCGCCTGTAGATGGGTCCTGTTGAGTCCTCCAGCCCTCTTGACCCACCCTCACCCCACAGTGACTCCCTCTCGTCTGTAGATGGGTCCTGTAGAGTCCTTCAGCCCTCTTGACCCACCCTCACCCCACAGTGACTCCCTCTCGCCTGAAGATGGGTCCTGTAGAGTCCTCCAGCCCTCTTGTCCCTCCCTCACCCCGCAGTGACCCTCTCTCCTGTAGATGAGTCCTGTAGAGTCCTCCAGGCCTCTTGACCCTCCCTCACCCCACAGTGACTCCCTCTCGCCTGTAGGTGGGTCCTGTAGAGTCCTCCAGCCCTCCTGACCCACCCTCACCCCACAGTGACTCCCTCTCGCCTGTAGATGGGTCCTGTAGAGTCCTTCAGCCCTCTTGACCCACCCTCACCCCACAGTGACCCCGCTCACCTGTAGATGGGTCCTGTAGAGTCCTCCAGCCCTCTTGACCCTCCCTAACCCGCAGTGACCCCTCTCGCCTGTAGATAGATCCTATTGAGTCCCTCTCACTCATGTCCCTCCCTCACCCCGCAGTGGCCCTCTCTCCTGTAGATGGGTCCTGTAGAGTCCTTCGGCCCTCTTGACCCTCCCTCACCTCACAGTGACTCCCTCTCGCCTGTAGATGGGTCCTGTAGAGTCCTCCAGCCCTCTTGTCCCTCCCTCACCCCGCAGTGACCCTCTCTCCTGTAGATGAGTCCTGTAGAGTCCTCCAGCCCTCTTGACCCACCCTCACCCCGCAGTGACCCTCTCGCCTGTAGATGGGTCCTGTAGAGTCCTCCAGCCCTCTTGTCCCTCCCTCACCCCGCAGTGACCCTCTCTCCTGTAGTTGAGTCCTGTAGAGTCCTCCAGCCCTCTTGACCCTCCCTCACCCCACAGTGACTCCCTCTCGCCTGTAGATGGGTCCTGTAGAGTCCTCCAGCCCTCTTGATCCACCCTCACCCCACAGTGACTCCCTCTCGCCTGTAGATGGGTCCTGTGGAGTCCTTCAGCCCTCTTGACCCACCCTCACCCCACAGTGACTCCCTCTCACCTGTAGATGGGTCCTGTAGAGTCCTCCAGCCCTCTTGTCCCTCCCTCACCCCGCAGTGACCCTCTCTTCTGTAGATGAGTCCTGTAGAGTCCTCCAGCCCTCTTGACCCACCCTCACCCCGCAGTGACTCCCTCTCGCCTGTAGATAGAACCTATTGAGTCCCTCTCACTCTTGTCCCTCCCTCACCCCGCAGTGGCCCTCTTTCCTGTAGATGGGTCCTGTAGAGTCCTCTAGCCCTCTTGACCCTCCCTCACCCCGCAGTGACCCTCTCTCCTGTAGATGAGTCCTGTTGAGTCCTCCAGCCCTCTTGACCCTCCTTCACCCCGCAGTGACCCTCTCTCCTGTAGATGAGTCCTGTAGAGTCCTCCAGCCCTCCTGACCCACCCTCACCCCACAGTGACTCCCTCTCGCCTGTAGATGGGTCCTGTAGAGTCCTTCAGCCCTCTTGACCCACCCTCACCCCACAGTGACCCCGCTCACCTGTAGATGGGTCCTGTAGAGTCCTCCAGCCCTCTTGACCCTCCCTAACCCGCAGTGACCCCTCTCGCCTGTAGATAGATCCTATTGAGTCCCTCTCACTCATGTCCCTCCCTCACCCCGCAGTGGCCCTCTCTCCTGTAGATGGGTCCTGTAGAGTCCATCGGCCCTCTTGACCCTCCCTCACCTCACAGTGACTCCCTCTCGCCTGTAGATGGGTCCTGTAGAGTCCTCCAGCCCTCTTGTCCCTCCCTCACCCCGCAGTGACCCTCTCTCCTGTAGATGAGTCCTGTAGAGTCCTCCAGCCCTCTTGACCCACCCTCACCCCGCAGTGACCCTCTCGCCTGTAGATGGGTCCTGTAGAGTCCTCCAGCCCTCTTGTCCCTCCCTCACCCCGCAGTGACCCTCTCTCCTGTAGTTGAGTCCTGTAGAGTCCTCCAGCCCTCTTGACCCTCCCTCACCCCACAGTGACTCCCTCTCGCCTGTAGATGGGTCCTGTAGAGTCCTCCAGCCCTCTTGACCCACCCTCACCCCACAGTGACTCCCTCTCGCCTGTAGATGGGTCCTGTGGAGTCCTTCAGCCCTCTTGACCCACCCTCACCCCACAGTGACTCCCTCTCACCTGTAGATGGGTCCTGTAGAGTCCTCCAGCCCTCTTGTCCCTCCCTCACCCCGCAGTGACCCTCTCTTCTGTAGATGAGTCCTGTAGAGTCCTCCAGCCCTCTTGACCCACCCTCACCCCGCAGTGACTCCCTCTCGCCTGTAGATAGAACCTATTGAGTCCCTCTCACTCTTGTCCCTCCCTCACCCCGCAGTGGCCCTCTTTCCTGTAGATGGGTCCTGTAGAGTCCTCTAGCCCTCTTGACCCTCCCTCACCCCGCAGTGACCCTCTCTCCTGTAGATGAGTCCTGTTGAGTCCTCCAGCCCTCTTGACCCTCCTTCACCCCGCAGTGACCCTCTCTCCTGTAGATGAGTCCTGTTGAGTCCTCCAGCCCGCTTGACCCTCCCTCACCCCGCAGTGACCCTCTCTCCTGTAGATGAGTCCTGTTGAGTCCTCCAGCCCTCTTGACCCACCCTCACCCCACAGTGACCCAGCTCACCTGTAGATGGGTCCTGTAGAGTCCTCCAGCCCTCTTGACCCTCCCTCACCCGCAGTGACCCCTCTCGCCTGTAGATAGATCCTATTGAGTCCCTCTCACTCATGTCCCTCCCTCAACCCGCAGTGGCCCTCTCTCCTGTAGATGGGTCCTGTAGAATCCTCCAGCCCTCTTGACCCTCCCTCACCTCACAGTGACTCCCTCTCGCCTGTAGATGGGTCCTGTAGAGTCCTCCAGCCCTCTTGTCCCTCCCTCACCCCGCAGTGACCCTCTCTCCTGTAGATGAGTCCTGTAGAGTCCTCCAGCCCTCTTGATCCTCCCTCACCCCGCAGTGACCCTCTCGCCTGTGGTTGAGTCCTGTAAAGTCCTCCAGCCCTCTTGACCCTCCCTCACCTCACAGTGATTCCCTCTCGCCTGTAGATGGGTCCTGTAGAGTCCTCCAGCCCTCTTGTCCCTCCCTCACCCCGCAGTGACCCTCTCTTCTGTAGATGAGTCCTGTAGAGTCCTCCAGCCCTCTTGACCCACCCTCACCCCGCAGTGACTCCCTCTCGCCTGTAGATAGATCCTATTGAGTCCCTCTCACTCTTGTCCCTCCCTCACCCCGCAGTGGCCCTCTCTCCTGTAGATGGGTCCTGTAGAGTCCTCTAGCCCTCTTGACCCTCCCTCATCCCGCAGTGACCCTCTCTCCTGTAGATGAGTCCTGTTGAGTCCTCCAGCCCTCTTGACCCTCCCTCACCCCGCAGTGACCCTCTCTCCTGTAGATGAGTCCTGTTGAGTCCTCCAGCCCTCTTGACCCACCCTCACCCCACAGTGACCCCGCTCACCTGTAGATGGGTCCTGTAGAGTTCTCCAGCCCTCTTGACCCTCCCTCACCCGCAGTGACCCCTCTCGCCTGTAGATAGATCCTATTGAGTCCCTCTCACTCATGTCCCTCCCTCACCCCGCAGTGGCCCTCTCTCCTGTAGATGGGTCCTGTAGAGTCCTCCAGCCCTCTTGACCCTCCCTCACCTCACAGTGACTCCCTCTCGCCTGTAGATGGGTCCTGTAGAGTCCTCCAGCCCTCTTGTCCCTCCCTCACCCCGCAGTGACCCTCTCTCCTGTAGATGAGTCCTGTAGAGTCCTCCAGCCCTCTTGACCCACCCTCACCCCGCAGTGACCCTCTCGCCTGTAGATGGGTCCTGTAGAGTCCTCCAGCCCTCTTGTCCCTCCCTCACCCCGCAGTGACCCTCTCTCCTGTAGATGAGTCCTGTAGAGTCCTCCAGCCCTCTTGACCCTCCCTCACCCCACAGTGACTCCCTCTCGCCTGTAGATGGGTCCTGTAGAGTCCTCCAGCCCTCTTGACCCACCCTCACCCCGCAGTGACCCTCTCGCCTGTAGATGGGTCCTGTAGAGTCCTCCAGCCCTCTTGACCCACCCTCACCCCACAGTGACTCCCTCTCGTCTGTAGATGGGTCCTGTAGAGTCCTTCAGCCCTCTTGACCCACCCTCACCCCACAGTGACTCCCCCTCGCCTGAAGATGGGTCCTGTAGAGTCCTCCAGCCCTCTTGTCCCTCCCTCACCCCGCAGTGACCCTCTCTCCTGTAGATGAGTCCTGTAGAGTCCTCCAGGCCTCTTGACCCTCCCTCACCCCACAGTGACTCCCTCTCGCCTGTAGGTGGGTCCTGTAGAGTCCTCCAGCCCTCCTGACCCACCCTCACCCCACAGTGACTCCCTCTCGCCTGTAGATGGGTCCTGTAGAGTCCTTCAGCCCTCTTGACCCACCCTCACCCCACAGTGACCCCGCTCACCTGTAGATGGGTCCTGTAGAGTCCTCCAGCCCTCTTGACCCTCCCTCACCCGCAGTGACCCCTCTCGCCTGTAGATAGATCCTATTGAGTCCCTCTCACTCATGTCCCTCCCTCACCCCGCAGTGGCCCTCTCTCCTGTAGATGGGTCCTGTAGAGTCCTTCGGCCCTCTTGACCCTCCCTCACCTCACAGTGACTCCCTCTCGCCTGTAGATGGGTCCTGTAGAGTCCTCCAGCCCTCTTGTCCCTCCCTCACCCCGCAGTGACCCTCTCTCCTGTAGATGCGTCCTGTAGAGTCCTCCAGCCCTCTTGACCCACCCTCACCCCGCAGTGACCCTCTCGCCTGTAGATGGGTCCTGTAGAGTCCTGCAGCCCTCTTGTCCCTCCCTCACCCCGCAGTGACCCTCTCTCCTGTAGTTGAGTCCTGTAGAGTCCTCCAGCCCTCTTGACCCTCCCTCACCCCACAGTGACTCCCTCTCGCCTGTAGATGGGTCCTGTAGAGTCCTCCAGCCCTCTTGACCCTCCCTCACCCCGCAGTGACCCCCTCTCGCCTGTTGATACATCCTATTGAGTCCCTCTCACTCATGTCCCTCCCTCACCCCGCAGTGACGTTCTCTCCTGTAGATGAGTCCTGTAGAGTCCTCCAGCCCTCTTGAAGCTTCCTCACCTCACAGTGACTCCCTCTCTCCTGTAGATGGGTCCTGTAGAGTCCTCCAGCCCTCTTGACCCTCCCTCACCCCCACAGTGACTCCCTCTCGCCAGTAGATGGGTCCTGTAGAGTCCTCCAGCCCTCATGTCCCTCCCTCACCCTGCAGTGACTCCGCTCACCTGTAGATGGGTCCTGTAGAGTCCTCCAGCCCTCTTGACCCTCCCTCACCCCCACAGTGACCCCCTCTCGCCTGTAGATGGATCCTGTAGAGTCCTCCAGCCCTCATGTCCCTCCCTGACCCTGCAGTGACTCCGCTCACCTGTAGATGGGTCCATGCGTCTGGAAGTTTCTCTCCATCACCTGGTGGAAGTTTTGCAGGCCGTTGCTCCTCCAGAGGCGGTAGAAGTTGAGCCAGGCGTTCCTGCCAGTGTTGGGGATGGACTCGTAGGGCTGGACCGTGGGGATGGACTGGGCACTCAGGACTCCCGCCACGGCGGCCATCTTGGGAGTTGTGGACAGACACCTGGTCCCCGGTGGACACCCTTCTCTGCCTGTGCTGGGAATGGACTGGTGATGCTGGGCCCTGGGGATGGGCTGGGAGGCTACCATGGCCGCCGTCTTGGGAGCTGTGGACAGACACCTGGCCCCAGGTGGACAGGCATCTCTGCCAGTGCTGGGGATGGACTGTTGATGCTGGGCCCCGGTAATGGGCGGGGCACACAGGGTGCCCACCTTGGGAGCTGTGGACAGACACCTGGAGGGGCATTTGGCCCCAGGTGGACAGGCCTCTCTGCCAGTGCTGAGGATGGACTGGTGATGCAGGGCCTTCGGGATTGGTAGTGTGGCTACCATGGCCGCCATCTTGGGAGCTGTGGACAGACACCTGAAGGGGCACCTGGCCTTTACTGGACAGAGGGCGAGCTTCCTCCAGAGCGGGTAGAAGGCCATCTCGTGCATCGCAGCGCTTCCTAGAGGTGGGTGGGGGCAACACTGGTCGGAAAACTCAGCGCCTCCTGAGCTCTCAGACGTGCTGAAGCGCTCTCTGGTGTTTCCACTAATAGTGCAAAGCACTTCTTTTCCTTCCTTGTTCTTTCCCTCTCTCCTTTCTTCCTCTCCAATCCTCAGCCTCCTTCGTCGCTCATGTATCCCCTCTCCTCTCTCCACTCCGCCCTCGTGTCCTCCTCCAGCCCAGAGCCTGCCCTTCAGGCATCAGCTTTATAGGACGCCTCTCCCTCCCTGCCAGTCCCCCCCCCCCCCCCGCCCCCCCATCCCTCCGGGCTGCCCCCTCTCCAGGAGCAGACAGGGCCGGGCTATTCCTGGGAGGCACAAGTCTTACCCAATGCCAGGGAAATGCCAAGGACCCCTCATCTTTCATCTCAGGGTCTCTCTGGCTGGGGGTGAGAGGGTCTGACTGATGCCTTTGTGCTCCGGCGGGGCTGCCCAGGGATGCAATGACTGGGTGCACGTCTGGGGCCCACCGGAGAAGCCCCCACCAGCCGGGTGGAATCAACCAGGCAGCACATGGATCAAAGAGGGTCGAGTTTATGTAAAGAGGAAAGGACTGACCCCTCCGAGACACGTCAGTGCGCCCACACCACTCTGGGGGGGCACAGCTGGGCTCTCTGGCACGACCGGTTGGAACTGGGAGCTCCTGGGGGGGGGGGCAGGACCCAGCCCTGACTGCAGAGAGCAGTAACCAGGGCACACGTCCTATAAAAAGAAGTGGGGGACTAACCAAGTTAGGCAGTAGGCAAGTGGCATCATGACGCGTGCCATCACAGCAATGACATTACACATGGCATCACAGGAAGTGACCTCACTGGAAGTGACGTCACAAGAAGTGAAATCAGATATTAAGACCTCACACATGTTTATCAATTATATGATGGATAAGCGCATAAGGAATGGCTTCATGGCATCACAGGAAGTGACCTCACTGGAAGTGACGTCACAAGAAGTGACATCAGATATTAAGACCTCACACATGTTTATCAGTTATATCATGAATAAGCACATAAGGAATGGCATCATGGCATCACAGGAAGTGACCTCACTGGAAGTGACATCACAAGAAGTGACATCAGATATTAAGACCTCCCACATGTTTATCAGTTATATCATGCATAAGCGCATAAGGAATGGCATCATGGCATCACAGGAAGTGACCTCACTGGAAGTGACATCACAGGGAAGTGACATCAGATATTAAGACCTCCCACATGTTTATCAGTTATATCATGAATAAGCGCATAAGGAATGGCATCATGGCATCACAGGAAGTGACCTCACTGGAAGTGTCATCACAAGAAGTGATATCAGATATTAAGACCTCACACATGTTTATCAGTTATATCATGAATAAGCGCATAAGGAATGGCATCATGGCACCACAGGAAGTGACCTCACTGGAAGTGACATCACAAGAAGTGACATCAGATATTAAGACCTCACACATGTTTATCAGTTATATCATGAATAAGCGCATAAGGAATGGCATCATGGCATCACAGGAAGTGACCTCACTGGAAGTGACATCACAAGAAGTGACATCAGATATTAAGACCTCACACATGTTTATCAGTTATATCATGAATAAGCGCATAAGGAAATTTAACAAATGATATTTTGCGTCAGGGTTCTGCCAAAAAAGTGGCTTAATCCCACCCCAAACTCTGGGCCTCAACTAATATATTATGGTTTTTTTGAAACCCTGAAATTGCTACTGTAGAAAATCTGTTCTGCTTAATTGGTTGCAAAGTCTAGATTCTGCAATCTTTTATGGGGTTGAGGCACCTGCTGCAGAGATCTTTGTGAGCCAGCGAAATCCCAGGGAATGATAATAATGGTAAGATAACTCTGGAGGATAACGCAGGGGCGGCTCTAGGCTCATGGCGGCCCTGGGCAGGGAGCGTAGGTAGGGGGCCCCGGAAGAGGGGATCCGGGTGGGGCGGAGCCTCCCGGAGCTCAGGTCGAGGGGGGGGGGGGGGGGGGGGGGGGACGGGTCAGAGTGTTTGGAAGTGGAACAGAGCCGGAGGCCGCCAAATCCCTGCCAGGGCCCGCCACACAAATATGTATCCATCCTCAGAGGATTATTATATTAAGGATATATATTGGCGTGGTGGCCCCTGGGGTTTGGTGGCCCTGTGCAGGTGCACAGCTTACACATGCCTAAGGCCGGCCTGACGCATTTGTTAGAGTGAGCTGTGTTTTGTGTAGTCCCATATTCAAATTAAAGTAGTATAGAAGGTTAAGGTGTCTCCTGCAAAGCACATCATGTTACAAAAGAAATGCACTCATATAGAGGGACTGAACAAAGTAAAAAAAGGCGAGCCTCTCTTGAGTACCGGTGAAGAGACGAGCTGTGTGCCTTTGTTTCCGTTGCATTTGCATTCAAGTGTGAGGTTTCCCGACCCCTGCAGTCAGGATACTGGGCCCAAAGGATGCCTTATGGCCCCTTAAATTCTGCCATCTTTGCCACAGCTGGAGGTGAAAAACAGCCCCCATCGCTGCCTTCACGTTGCTGCTGGGAATGGAAAGCAGACAACGTACTGGCGCTGCTGAACGTGCCCTGGTGTCTGAAAATGACACTGGGACAAGTTAAACATATTTCTGTGGGGCCCAACTCCTTGGCAGGGAGGACAGCGTCCACCCTGTTAAAATAGTGGGTGGATGCCGTGTACCCGCGTGTACCCTCGACTCGTACTCTGGCAGTAACTGCAGACCTGTGAGGACCAGAGAGATTGGATATGGTTCCGAAATCAGGACCCCGGAGGCCTGTGCACTCTTTTTTTTCATGTTTCATAGTTTTATATAGAGCGAACTTGACCCGAAAGGTATCAGAGTGCGTTACATGAGCACCAGTGTTGTTACAGAGGGAGACATTTGTTTTTGTTAGGTACGGGGAGATTACGTGATTTGGACAGAATCATAGGATGTGGAGCGTTGTTGCCGAAAAATCCAACCCGGATCTCCAAATTTGAGATCAACTGCCCTAGCTGTTAGGCTACATCCTCTCCCAAAACTGCGTGACCCAATGTGATATGAACATGCCACCACCTGATCATGAGTGGTACCTGGTGGGAGGGGGCTGCCCAGGCTCCCCACTCCGCAGTTCAGGAGGGGCATTAACCTCCTTTATTCCGGTTGGCTCGGTTCTGCGTAGCTTCTCTCATTCCTAGCGGTTAGACCCATACATCGCAGTCCAGGAGGGACTTTAACCTCTTTGCTTCCTCTGGGTTTGGTTCTGGGCAGCTTCTATCATTCCTAGGGAGCTGGACACCCCCCTCACCGCAGTCCAGGAGGGCCCTTACCTCTCTGCTTCCTCTTGGTTCGGTTCTGCGTAGCTTCTCTCATTCCTAGCGGTTAGACCCATACATCGCAGTCCAGGAGGGACTTTAACCTCTTTGCTTCCTCTTGGTTTGGTTCTGGGCAGCTTCTATCATTCCTAGGGAGCTGGACACCCCCCTCACCGCAGTCCAGGAGGGCCCTTACCTCTCTGCTTCCTCTTGGTTCGGTTCTGCGTAGCTTCTCTCATTCCTAGCGGTTAGACCCATACATCGCAGTCCAGGAGGGACTTTAACCTCTTTGCTTCCTCTTGGTTTGGTTCTGGGCAGCTTCTATCATTCCTAAGGAGCTGGACACCCCCCTCACCGCAGTCCAGGAGGGCCCTTACCTCTCTGCTTCCTCTTGGTTCGGTTCTGCGTAGCTTCTCTCATTCCTAGCGGTTAGACCCATACATCGCAGTCCAGGAGGAACTTTAACCTCTTTGCTTCCTCTTGGTATGGTTCTGGGCAGCTTCTATTGTTCCTATTGCCGCTATCAAGGATTGGATTACACCTCTCACCCAACCCCGAGGGGAGCATATCAGCAAACAGAGCCCTACCATAGTAAGGCTCCACTGAGGGGTTACAACGTTTCATCAAAGTCCAGACAAGGTGCAAGTGACTTTCCCTGGCATCTAGTTGGCTTTCTACTCACCCTGGGGAGCAGATCAGGGGTAATAACTCCAAACCCCTCCGGAGGGTGGGGGCAGAAAGCCTGTTGCCCCATTTAGTTGGGGTGGGGCAATGGCCATGCCCATGGTGGGCAGCCCCCACCTCTACAGTTAAAAACAAATCCTGGTGTCTAGTAGGCGTGCTGTGCCTCCTGGGGGTGAAAATTGCAAAAAACACAGTTGATGGACAGAATGCAGAACAATGTCTTACATTCAACCAAGTACAAAAATCCGGGCCTAAATCCATTGTTTTTTTGCACTCCACACCACCCTGGGTCAGACAATGGCTATATGCAAATCAGCCTTGACCCTGTGCCTCATGGGAACAGTCCAGCCCGAACTAGCAAGCCATGTCTTTCCTAGACCGGAATCAAGCATCCAAGGACCGGTTTCTGGCTATCAGCCTTCTTCAGCCAGGATAGCTTGACTCCAGTGGTGTGGAGAGCCTGGGACTCACGTCTGAGTATACCCAGCACACTCGGGGTGAAAATTGCAAAAAACACAGTTGGTGGACAGAATGCAGAACAGTGTCTTACATTCACCCCAGTACAAAGATCTGGGCCTAAATCCATCGTTTTATTGTACTCCAAACCACCCTACGTCAGACAATGGCTATATGCAAATCAGCATTGACGCTGTGCCTCATGGGAACAGTCCAGCCCGAACTACCAAGCCATGTCTTTCCTAGAACGGAATCAAGCATCCAAGGACCGGTTTCTGGCTATCAGCCTTCTTCAGCCACAGGGTCAGACTGATTTGCATATGGCCATGTCTGACTAGGGTGGTGTGGAGTGCAAAAAAACGATGGATTTAGGCCCAGATCTCTGTACTGGGGTGAATGTATGACATTGTTCTGCATTCTGTCCATCAACTGTGGTTTTTGCATGTGCCTCCTGGGGGGGCAGAAAGGTTTTTACTTGGGGTGGGAGCATGGCCCCATCCATATATTCCTATACAAGTAAAATGTCTGGTACCATGCCTAGTAGGCTTTCTACTCCCTTGGGGTGGGTGAGGGCAGATCAGGGGTAATTGCCATCAACTGCCCCCTAGGGGTGCAGAAAGACTGAAATATAAAAATTGATAAGGGGGAGCACAAGCCCTTGTCCAAGGGGCCACTCCTCCTATGCCTGATGACTAGTGGTGAGCTCCCTACTTGGGGGTCACTCTCCTGTGGCTGTCTGCAAGCAGGGATCTAGATACCTCTCTTGTGAGAATCAGATGCTTGGCGGCTGAGATATACCCTGTAGCACTTATTAGGTGAAAGTAAAACTAGCCAATGGGCTCATTTTACTTTCACTTTTACTGAAATTAGGACATCGCACCCTGAGTGCCAATGGTCATTGGAGGTAACAAAGAAAACAATTCAGGCTGCTTGGGAAGCTCTTCCTGAGTAGCCGGATGTAAAAAAAAACATAAAGGACTCCCTCTGGTGTACAGCACCAGAGGGGCCTCTACATGCCTCCCCAGGGGTGGACAATGGCCAACACATGCAGTAGTGGGTAGCTAGTGTTAGGTAAGACTGCTGATTTGCACGGCGAACACGCCACGCCTTAGAGATCCGAAGGGTTCTACCTAATACTGCTGAATGGGCCAGCTCTTCTAAAAGAAACTACCTTACATTTGGAAGCATATTTAGCTTTCCGGACACAAGACTAATTAGTCTACCTCTCCAGGAGCAGAACTTATAGGAACCCCTTCCGGGTTGGAATTATCATCGGAACTAAGAGGCTACTTGAAACTGACCTCAGCCCTGAAGAAGTTGCGGGGTAATCCCCTGTAACAGCGACAAAATACACGTGGTGGCTAAGAAGGCTTAGAGATCTTGAATTAAAGACATCTGAAAATATAAAGACAAGCATCATTGTGATATTTTATGTAACTTTATGTAGTTTCTTTTGAACGTGTGCAGAGGATTTGTATATATACCATAAGTGGTCTGCTGGCCACACACGTGGGGATCTGGTTGTTTTTCCCTCCCTTTTGCACCCTGCCAGATTACCTTCCATAATTGATTTGCCTTTTGCTGACCACCGACTGTATAACTAACATTTGCCTGTGATAGGGCAGGACTCTTTGAAGTGTGCCCCACGTGTCACATGAAAAACCCCACAAGTATACAAAAAAGATGGATGGAATGCTTGAATTAATCTTAGCCATAGGTATTTACTTGGGGCCGCCTCCAAATCCATTGTTTTTTTTTTTTTAAACTCTTTATTCGTGACTGTTTCAGGATGACATACATTTCTGTTCAATTGCACCTCATATCACTCAGCAGTCTTTTCCATTTTCTTAACCATTAATTGTGGGGGTATAACATTTCAGTTGTGAGTCACTTATCATAACATTCCCCGAGTGCATCCCAAGTATGTGTTTCAAACACCATAATCATGGATTTCATTATTGGCAAACCCCAACTGTCCCCCCCTCCCCGCCCGCCCCCCTCTGTCTCCTGGTTGGTCTCTCTCCTACACTCGATATCCCGGGCCAAGGTGGCTCTGTCTATCTGGAATTTGTGTAAGGTCCTAGGTCTGGTCTAACCCCAGTGAGTTGCCTCATTGCTCGTGAGCCTCAGCCCCCCCGCCATCTGTGTACGTTCATCCCACCGGGTCTCCCGGGCTGTCCAGGTCTGTCTCTTCCAGTTCTATCAGCATTTTGGAATTTGGAATTTGGAATTTGGAGTGGTATTTATAAAGCGCAAGCGGTCGCTCCGGAAGGAGCATCATGGCGCTATAGGTCCTGATTCCAGTCATAGAGGGGATGGGGGAGGCTAAATGGCAGCTTTGGACCAATCGTCAGGGAGCGTGAAGATCCAAGTTTTGAGCAGCTTCCGGAAAGGTTTCTCAGATGTTTGAAGCCTGAGATGCCTTGGCATACTATTCCAGGCTTTTATGGCTAAGTTGCTTAAAGTTTTGCCGCCTTTGGATTTCAGATTGAATTTAGACAAGGTCATGAGGTTGTCTTGTGCAGATCTTAGGGATCGGCACGGAGTGTAATGGGGGAAACGTTTGGTTAAGTAGGAAGGGCCGGTTTTGTTGAAGGCTCGAAAAGCTACAATGAGAATTTTAAAGAGGATTCTCTTGTGTAGGGGGAGCCAGTGCAGGGACTTAAGGGCTGTGGAGATGGAGGATTTTCGTGGAAGTTTCAGGACAAGCCGGGCGGCAGTGTGCAAGACACTTTGCAATTTGGCGAGGGTCGATTTTTTGGTCCCTGCCATGAGTCCGTTGCAGTAGTCAACTCGGGACAGAATAAGGGCTACCGCTACCGTTTTTCTCGCTTCGAGCGGGAGGAAGTCAAAGAATTTCCTTAATGACTTTATTATGCCGAAGCATTTACCTGCCGTATTCGAAGCGTGGAGGTCGAAGGATAGCTCGGAGTCGAAGAGGACACCGAGGTTCCTAGCTGATGAGACGGTTTGGGGAGGGGCGGCAGAGTTGTCCGGCCACCACAGGGCAGGGCAGAAGGATGCATTTTTTCCAATGGGAAGAATCTCGGTTTTGTTCGAGTTGCAGCGCAAGTGATTGGTGTCCATCCATTGGAAGACTGCTGTAAGACAGTGTTTCAGGTTGAGCTCAGCCGTGTTGGAATTTTCATCAAGGGGGATGATCAGCTGAGTATCGTCGGCATAAGAAGTGACAGTTATGCCGAACGATTCTATGAGGGTAAGGAGAGGGAAAGAGAGTAGCATTTGGTCCCATTCCTGTGCTATGGGGTATTTGCGAAGGCCCTTGCTCTCCTCCTCCCGCAGAGCTGCAGATTCTGCTTTACCCCATTTCAGCATGTCGCAGCGCCACACTGCTACTCGCGGGGCCCTGGGCGACTTCCATCTCATAGTGAGCACCCTGATCGCCAGCACTAGCGCCAGGTCCGCAAACTTCAGTTGTGCCTTGCATGTTTTGGGCCGTTTCCTGTTCCCCAGTAGACAGGGTAATGCTCCCTCCGGGATCCGGAGTGTTGTTATGGAGTGCAGCGTGTGTTTGATCGTCCCCCAGTAAGTATGTAATTTCGGGCATGCCCATAGTATGTGAAGAATATGTGCCTCGTCTTGGTGACATCTCGGGCAGCAGTGTGCAGCGGTAGGGAAAATTCTGTGTAGTCTCTGGGGCGTAAGGTAAGCTCTATGGAGAATCATGGTTTGTATGAACTGAAATTTAACATTCCTAGATACCCGTCTATGATGACCCAGAATTATCTTCCACTCTCCGTCCGATATGTCTTCACCCGCGTCTACAGTCCAGGTCTCCCTGAGTGTGGCGATCGGCGACGTCACATGTTCTCTGATACCAACATACAGCAATTTCACTAGGTGTCCCCCCGTGCCCATATAATGCATGAGGTGTACTAACTCATGTTGATCTGGTTTTGTACGTTGTGGGGCCCAGGTACGTCGCATGTAGTGCGTTACCGAGGCGTGTAGGAGGTATAAACGTGAAGGGGCTCCCGTGACCTGCACAAATGAGGCATGGTCCAGTATGGTGTCATCACCGAACAGGTCTCCCACCCTGTCCACCCCGGCCTCCGTCCATGGGTGTAGTCTGCGCTGTGTTAGAGTCCCTTGTGGTGTCGGGAGCCCCAGTAGAGGGATATTATCCGCATATGGAGAGGTCCCCGCCGTGTATGACAGCGATTTCTTCCAGCAGGTCAGGGCCACATGCAGGAGGGGGTGACAGTCTCTGGGGATCCTAGCGTTGGGCAAGAGGAGGGAGTGTAGGTCTCCACGTGCTAATTTGTCCGTCGTGTAAGCGATCTCATGCAAGTCTCTACCCGCCACCCATCGGGTCAACCATTGTAGCTGGCTGGCATAGTAGTAGCTTCGCAGGTCCGGTACGCCCAGGCCGCCCCGTCTGGTGTTCAGTTGCAGTTTTTTAAGACTGATTCGTCTTCTCCCCGACCCCCATATGAGGCTGACCAGTAATGTATCAAGTGTAGTGAAAATCTGTCGCAGGAGCAGGACCGGCAGGTTTACAAAGTAATATAGTATGCGGGGGAGCATGACCATCTTCGAGACCGCCACCCGTCTCATTACCGATAGGGGTAGGGATGTCCAGAATCCTATGCTACCTCGCAGGCCAGTAATGGCCTTACGGATATTACCGTCAATTTGAGCCTCTGGGTCCCGGTAGACCTGTATCCCGAGATATCTGAACGTGGTTGGTGCCACTTGAATTTCATAGGCCCCGAACTGTATGTGCGGGGGCTGTTGGCCCTCTCGGAAGAAGAAGCCCAGGGACTTTCCCGGGTTTATAGCCAGTCCAGATATGATCTCAAAGCGTCTGAAAACAGTCGCCAGGGGCGAGTGGTCCCCCCGCAGGTTCCGAAGAAATACCAAGATGTCGTCAGCATATATTGAGACCATGTGGTTGGTGCCCTCTACTGGTATGCCTTCCTCCGCAACCCTATTGCGAAGCGCAATAGCCAGGGGTTCCAACGTCAGCACAAACAGCAGTGGCGACAGTGGGCAGCCCTGCCGTGTGCCCCTATGGACCTCATAACAGTCAGATGTGTGTCTGCCCGTGCGTGCCCTAGCCGTTGGGCCTGTGTACAATAAGCGGATCCATTTTATAAGGGCCTCTGGGAACCCAAAACGATGCAGGACTTCAAACATGAAGTCCCACGTCAGGGAATCGAAAGCCCGACGGAGGTCAAGGGCTATGCAGCCAGCGTGTGGTAAGTTGTGAGGTGTAGTTGTCATGAGAGCGTGGAGCCGCCTCGAGTTCTGGGAGGTACTCCTCCCTGGGAGGAAGCCACATTGATCAGTATGGATCAGGCCAGGGAGGTGGTGCTGGATCCGCATGGCAATAGCCTTACTAAGGATCTTATACTCCGTGGAGAGCATGGACTGGGGTCTGTAATTACCCACATCTTGAGCGTCCCTGCCGGGCTTCGGGATAGAGATCACCAAGGCCTGCATGGTGGTAGTCGGGAGGCGGCCAACCTCGTAGGCAGTGTTGTAAATTTTCTCCAGGACGGGGGCCCCAAATCCATTGTTAATTTGCATGTCTCCTCTGTTTGGGCCCAGCTATATGCAAATCATTCATGACCCTGCCCCAATAGGAACAGTCCAGCCCAAAATTCCAAGCCAGGTCTTAACTGAACCAGCACACAAGCAATCTGGACCGGTTTAGTCCTAGTTATAGGCTCATCGGCTGGGTACAGCTTGGTTGCAGTGACACATTGTGCACTGGACCCTTGTCTGGACATAGTTCTAAAACGCGGGGTGACCCTGCAGAAAGTGGAAATTTGCAACCAGGGGGTACGGCAACAACAGACTCCTATTCCCACAAAAGTCGGATAGTAATGAAAAATCCTCAGATTTCTGGAGGAAGAGTTGATTCTTGAGAGAATCTTCTGGTAGACTTTATGCCACCATCAGAAGACTGTGCTGCAGACTTGGCATTCCCTCCAGGCCTTTCCATTACCACCGTTACTCAGAGCAGACTGATTGCTTATGGAAATTCCTCCAGTTTATTGATAGTTGCAGCTTCAGTTGCACCTTACAGAAGTTATTTTGCTGTCTGGAGTGTGGGGAAAGAGTGCACGTACTCACTTTGTGATTGCATGAACACATTAAGAAGATATCAGGAGAAAGATTGAGGAGGGATACCACCAGTGGGCGTGAACCACAAAGGTAAAGTTAGACCAAAAGTTTAACTCAGATCAAAAAACTAACGTTGCTTCTTTTCGGCATTCACAAAGGTAAATTTAGACCAAAAGTCTAACTTTAGTCATAGTAAATTTATCTTTGTGAATACTAAAAAGTATTAAAGTTAGACTATTGGTCTAAGTTAGACTTTTGGTCTAAGTTTACCTTTGTGAATTGGACTCACAGGGCCTGACTCACATTGGCAAAATTAGACCAAAAGACTAACTTGACTAACTTTCAGTATTCACAAAGGTAAATATAGGCCAGAAGTCTAACTTACACCAAATGTCTAACTTTACTCGTAGTAACTTACCTTTGTTAATACCGAAAAGTAGTTGTAAAGTTAGACTTCTGGTCTAACTGTACCTTTGTGAATTGAGCCCAGTGTGCGTGGCTGGAGTTAATAAAGAGTATCATAAACCCGCCCAAGCCAATCCAAAGCGATCCATGCACACTTTGCATACTTTCTTCGTTTGACAACACCTCACTGCTCCTCCATGTCCATCCTTCATGTTGTCCACCAGACACAGCTCCTCTTTGCCCATCACTGTCAGCTCTCACCAGTGAAACTTCTCACTTTACCCTCCTTTGTCAGCGCCTTAATGCTCCTTGATGCCCATTCCTCACTCTGCCCAGCAGTGCCAGCTCCTCTTTAGCACCAGTGAAGCTTCTCACTTTTCCCTGCTCTCTCTCCTTTGGCAGATCCTCGTGTTGCCTCTCAGGGCCAGAATCTCCCAGTGGTATACTAAAGCCATTTGTGTAGAGCACAGATCAGCCATTACTGTGGCCTTGTGAACAAAAACAGAAGAGCCCACAACCCACTGACAATATAAAGCCTGTATCCCCATTACGCCCACCCATCCACATAGCATCCCACAATGGCCATCCGTCAAGCACCTGTCTCTTGCAGACCCTGAGAACGTACTCTGCTCCCTCAAGGCCACCACCCATGGTGAACATGTTTAATCCTCTTCCTTCCTCAAAGCCCTCTCTGGAGAAACTCTCTCACCTGTACTCTTCATCATCCACACTTCCCTCTCTCAATTATTCTCTCCTTTCGGACACCTCAGCAGCTAGTGACCATCCCACCCCATCCATGCTCTAATGTTCTAAGTGAGACTGGCTTCCAAAGTCCTCCGCTGGATCTCCTCCCATCTATCCAACCAAATTAAGTTCATTCACATTTCCACCTATATATTCCAGAAGACCCTATTAATGCCTAGCCCCCAAGGGTTCATAGCCTGCCCAAACAGATCTTCAGCGTCTACATAGAGCCGCTTTGTGCTCCATTTACAGGTGACAGCATCAAAAGTCACCAATGCACTGACGATACACAACTTTTTGTAAAAGTCTTGTCTGCCCCAGACTCCTCAAACACTTCTTGAGCCTCCTCCAGACCTGGAAGGCCAGCAGCTACCTGAAACTCCAACTCAACAAAACAGAAAGTTTTGCTACTTGGCAAAGAACAAGTCACAACTAGTCCCAACTTTGCAAATTAGTCTAAACACGGCTCACCAACGTAAACCAATATGGTTTCAAACCTTATCTTCCACCCAACTCTGCGTCACTTTGAATCACAATTGACATAGATGTAACCTTTAAGGACAACACAGAGAATAGATCAAGATGAACTGGTACCAGCTGCCTTTAATAAAGAAAGTGAAACCATTTCTTTCAGAAAACAAATACCGAACTGCCATTCAAGGGTTCATACTCTTGTATCTGGATAGAAGCTACGTAGCCCCCCTTAAAGACTCTCTACATGCTATAACAGGCTCATCAAGGAACTCAAGAAATACAACCCCTTCACCCCCACATTGAAGGAACTCCACTGCCTCCCTTGCCAGCCCGCAACATCTTCAAGACCAACCGCACCGTTGGCTTCCGGGCCAACTCAGCACCGAGACCGCCCTCATCGCAGCCACCGATGACATCAAGACCCTGCTCGACAACGGGGAAACAACTGCCCTCATCCTCATAGACCTCTCAGCCGCCTTTGATACCGTCTGCCATCGCACCCTAATAACCCGCCTCCACAACACTGGGATCCAAGGAAAAGCCCTGGACTGGATCACCTTGTTCCTCTCCGACAGAACCCAGAGAGTCCGCCTCCCTTCCTTCCACTCCGCGGCCACCAAAATCATCTGCGGCGTACCCCAAGGCTCTTCGCTCAGCCCAACCCTATTCAATATCTACATGAGCCCCCTCACCACCATCGCACGCAAGCACAACCTCAACATCATCTCCTACGCCGACGACACCCAGCTGATACTCTTCCTCACCAAAGACCCAGCTACCGCCAAAACCAACTTCCAGGAAGGAATGAAAGCGGTGGCGGAATGGATGAAGCTCAGTCGTCTGAAACTGAACTCAGTCATAACGGAGATCCTCATCCTCGGACCATCCCCATCGGCCTGGGAAGACTCCTGGTGGCCCACAGCGCTGGGCACCGCACCGACACCCGCGGACCACGCACGCAACCTGGGATTCATCCTGGACTGCTCTCTCATGATGATCAAGCAAGTCAAAGCCATCTCATCCTCATGCTTCAACACCCAGCGCATGCTACAGAAGAACTTCAGGTGGATCCCTACCGGAACCAGAAAGATGGTCACCCAGGCCCTCGTCACCAGCCGACTGGACTACGGGAACCTTCTATATGCAGGAAACACAGCCAAACTTCAGAAAAGACTCCAGCGCATACAGAACGCTTCTGCACGACTCATCCTCTACATCCCTCGCCACAGCCACATATCTCCCCACCTGAGAGACCTGCACTGGCTCCCCGTCAACAAAAGGATCACGTTCAGGCTCCTCACCCACGTACACAAAGCGCTCCACAACATGGGCCCCGAATACCTCAACAACCGTCTCTCGTTCTACACTCCGACCCGCCAGCTCCGCTCTGCCAGCCTCGCTCTCGCCACCGTCCCACGGATTCGCAGAACCACCCCGGGAGGAAGATCGTTCTCCTACCTGGCCGCCAAGACATGGAACTCCCTCCCCGCACACCTACGACTGACCCAGGACCATCTCACCTTCAGGAAACACCTCAAGACCTGGCTATTTGAGAAGTAGCAGCACCCCCTCCCTTCAGCGCCTTGAGACCCTCACGGGTGAGTAGCGCGCTCTATAAATGCACTGATTGATTGATTGATTGATTGATTGACTACAAAGCCATCACGACCAACACTCTGCCTATTTGGCTACCAAGATCACACGCCTGGTTGCTATTGTAACACCTGCAGCCAGGGCATCATCAGACTAGAGACAAAACTGTGTGAAAAGGGACAAACAAGGCAAAGTGCTTTTTAGGTCGAGCAGACCTAAAAAAACATGCGAAGCATGCTTTGTCTGCGAAGACATCTTTTGCTGCGTGTCTGGGGGAATGTGAGACAGCGATCGCCCACGCGCTTCGCTGTCTCAGATTCCTCCTTGAGGGCGAGCACGTCGCCGTGCACATCCCCTGCCTCGCATTCTCTCTCAATCACACACAGTCACGCATGCGCACACACATTCCCTCGCGCACACACGCACACGCGCACACACTCCCCCCCTGCCCCCCAGGCATACACACAGGCAGGAACAGAGTCCCCTACGGGGGACTCAAATTTCACATCAGCCCTGGGCCCCACTCACCGGCTGCTCTCTTCCGGCGGGGCTCCTCTCGCGCTCTGCTCCTCACGGCGCGTCTCCTCTTCTGGATCGGGGCTCCCTCAGGTCAGAGGAGCCCCGCAACAGGCGCCACACTCCTCCTTCTCCCCGGGCCCCCTCCTGGGGACCCGGGCTACCCAGGACCGGCAGGGCGCTCCATGCGCCGGCAGGCCTTCTTCTCCCGGACCTCAGGAGGCGGGACTTCCGGTCGGCCGCGAGCGGATTGGCCGGCCGGCCAAGAGCTTCCGGGTCGCCGCGGGCAGCGTGGCGGCCTGTTTTCAGACAGGCAGGCGGCAAGGCAATCCAAATATCGGCGTGGGCAGCCAAAGTGTTTTTCAAATGTTGGCAGGTAAGCTACTCTCACGTGTTGTGCAGAATGGCTGGGCAGCTGTCTGTTTTCAGCACAACTCGCCTTGCAAGCAAAAAGAGTGAGATGCGCAAAGCGCCTGTAGGGCCAGAAACCCATTGGTGCATGTGACGAGAGACACTCGCCGTGCATGGAACGCAGCTGTAGGCTCCGAAGGGTGGAGATCGGCTAAGGCAGCCTGCTCATTCATGGTCATCCAGTTTTAGTCACTGGCTGCTGTTACGTGACTAGCCATCAGGTGACCTCTGAAGAATCCACCGGTAAAAAAGAGCTTCATTGGTATTTCAACGTCAGCCTGCGTGACCGGGCGGAGGCGAAGGAGGAAGCGGCCTGAGCTTGAAACATGCGAGCTCAGCAGCTCCTTTAAAGCTCAGAGGACGGTTCTCACCGATACTTGTTTGTTTCACAGGACCCAGTCTTACACTATACGTGAGACATGTCTTCCTGTGCGCACCCTGAGCTCCTCAGGGACGTGTGGACGAGCACCAGGACCTGAATGTTAAGGTGAGTGGGAGCTTGGACGCCGCGTGCTGCTTCCGTTCGCTTCTTGTTGAACGGGATTCCCAGCCGGCCCTGAGCTAGCCCACTTGTTCTCGGCTGTGACAAACGAACGTAGCTCTGTTTTTAGTAATTTATTTAGATGAGAAGACCCCCTGATCAAGGTGGTATTGTAAAAGTGAAGTATTTGTAGTGGATCTTAGTAAAGAAATGCACTGGCTTCAGCAGTGGGCTATAAATTCTGGTACTGGTAGCAACTGAAATTGTTGTATGTCTGTTTTTTCCATGCTGCAAAAGCCTCATTACACATTGTATAGTTTTAGGTATATCCGCGATGATCATTTATAAGCACAATATGTTCTTTCGGAGTTGAAGGATGACCACGTTAATTGCAGACAATCATTGGGTCACATCGCACGCTGTAGTACCTTATTCAGCGTGAGTTGGTTATGCAGCCCCCTGTTTTTACCGTTTCATTCACCCAAGACCCCCTACGGATTTTATCGATCTTTGAAGAATGAAAGGCTGGGGCGTCTTTAAAATGACGTAAACATTTGTATGCCCTTTAGCCCACTCACAGATGTTTGTAGCTGTGTACTAAGCTAGTGATCTATCAGTTCATGCTTTGCTTATCTTTCGAAATGCAGTGGACTGATGTCACATTCTTCAAATGAGTGCGATTGTCTTGTCAAACTTGTAACTTGGTAAGCCAGGTTTAAGGTGGCGATGCTTAACTACTATCTGTCAAGAGAGGATATTTTATTTTGCACCTTAGTGGAAAGGTGAGGGACTTCACTGGACAAGTCAAAGTAATCTGGCATTTCTCTACTGGAGAAAAGGGCTGTTGTATATGACCGGTCAGATGTTACAACAAGCATTTGCAATGCAATAGGTCTCTCATTTGCTAGAGTTTGAGCTACTGGCATTGTAAATGACAATGCCTTTTATTTATGTTTTAAAAACCAACAAATAACTAAAAAGCATTGTCATTAACAATGTCAAAAGCTCAAACTCTCGCAATTGCGAGACCTATTGCATTGCAAATGCTTGTTTATCTGTGCACCCAAGATCTGGAACAACATCCCGGTGTCCATCATGACCACTCTTGTGCCGTGTTGTGATAGGCTGTTCTTGTACAGTGCAGAGCGGAGCGCCTGTTTTATGTGCCTGCAGGGCATACATTCATTTACTCCAAAATTTCTATGAGTTTGTGCTTTATTTTCCATGAGTGCAGTTCGAAAACAGTGAGCAAGGTTGGCCCTTTTTCTGTTTTTGAGATGTACTATCTAAAATAAAGCAGTAATATAAGAAATATAATATTAAATGAATTCACTTTGTTCCCCATCAGGTGCACAAAACAGACACTCGGCTGTCCATAATGATACGCCTTAGGGTGTGTTTGGATGCATGACACATGTTTTTCCAATGTTCTACATCATAGTGGGTAATGGTGTTGTGAAGATGGTGATAACCAACTCTACAGCATGCCTCTGCTGTGTATGGAGTGTGAGAGATTTTCTAGCTACAGTCCTGAATGCTCCTCAGACTGCTTCAATCCTGTTCTGGCCTCCCTTAGCCTGGCAGCAGCGGGTGAAACGTGGGTTTTACAAAGTTGTGTAGTTTCTGCTAAGGTAGCCATCTTTAGTTGCTCATCCACTTCTTCCCTCGTTCGAGAGGTGTATGTGCACAGCAGTCTGCACTACCCCTACCTTTAAAATGTTGCATGGTTCCTGCTGATGTCACCTAGTATTCCACTCTGTTGGTGTAATTTCACTCAGTTGTCCATATACCTACTTCTGTGATTGTCAATGTCTGGATTGCTGGGCCTTCATCCCTCCATTGTCCCTCTGGCTAGACTGGTTTGGTGTAGATTCCTATAAACAAGTGAGAAACCCAAAACCCTGCCACTAAGGAGGAGTAAATTATATTTTACAGGCAAAAATACACATCTTAAACAGAACACGTCAGACAGGCAAACTTGCATACACCCACCCCGGCAGGCACAGTTAGCTGTCGCTGTGCTCCCTACCAGTGGTGCTGAACTATTTTCAGAGTAGGGGCGTTGCCATCAATGTACATCACTAACGTCACAGGGACTGTGAAAAATGCAAGCGTCACACAAAGAACAACTGTAGCAAATGAGACACGTACAGTCAGCAGGAGAGTAGCAGGGTTGTTGTTTGTAGCTTGTGGTGCATTTTGGAGCACACTGTCACAAACATACTCCTAAAGTATGATGTGGTAGTGCACTATCATTTAAAGGCCGCACATTTTTCATTGAAATAGACCCTACATTTACGTAAACTTGCAGTTTTACTGACAAAACTATTCAGTGCATAAACGATAATGTGTGAAAATCAGGTTTCAGCAAATATTCGCATAGCATCAAGAAAACAATTCTGATTGGATTTTATCATATTACAATCTTTGTTCCCATCACGCTTCAGATTGACATAAAAGTGCCTCATGTGTGCTTTGCTAATGGCTGATATATTTTGAAATATTTGCACAGTTCATTTACAAGTATTTAATTTATTGTGTGTTAGAATACAATTAACATCCTACAGCCTTTTCTTTTCACACTCCCTGTCCCCCAGCAAGATGTGGCTTTCCAAAATCCTCCCACTTTGTAGCCAGAGAAAGAAAAGTAAACCCCTGTCTCCATGTTGAAAGAATACGCAGTAATTTGTCAGCAGACATAGTCTGACATTTGACTTCTGGCTTTGAAAACACAACAAATGGGGCCAGAAAAACACAAAATATAAAGGCCTCTTTATTGCTTGTCAGCCTTCTGAACTCCGGCATGGTTATTTTTGGGGGGGATGGAGGGGCTGCAGCACCCCAAACTTCCCTAATTCCATCACCTATGCTCACTACAACATTGTTGTTATGTTATGTGTATTTTCAAAGTGTACTTACACCTGCGAGGGTATCCTGGCTCTGAGCTGATGTGTCTGCCTGGCCCCGCCTATGGCTGGAAGGTCAATTGAAAAACCAGGTCTTCAGCTTCCTGTGGATTTCAAGAAGAGAGGAGCAGACTCTGTTGTGGAGAGGGAGGTTGTTCCACATTTTGTGAGTGATGTAGTGACTGGGAGTGAGTGTCTGAAAGGTTTCAGAGCTCCATCCATCATCTTCTTGTGCTTGGTTTGTATGCCCTAAGTTGGCAGGGTATGCCCAGATGTAGTTCCCTTGCTCTCTTTGCCACTGGATTCAAGATAGTCTGGCTGATGAGGGGTGTTATCCCAAAAACCGGTCCCAGGATGCTTGTTTCCGGTCCAGGGAAGACATGGCTTGGCAGTTCGGGCTGGACTGTTCCCATGAGGCACAGGGTCAAGACTGATTTGCATAAGGCTGGGTCTGACCTGGGGTGGTGAAGCGAGCTAAAGAACGATGATGGATTCAACCCAGATCTGTGACTGGGGGTGAGTGTCTGAAAAGTTGTAAAGCTCCGTCCATCATCTCCTTGTGTTTGCTTCGTTCGCATATAGCTGGGTCTGAACTGGGCAGACCCTTGAGGATTTCGCAATTTGCAAGAAAATCACAAAATCTGCAGTTTTGCAAAAATGCAGCGATTCTTACAAAACTGCCGGCGAAATTTTGAAAATGTGATCCATGCCCTCAACAGGCTATACCAAGGGCCTTTCACCTGTAAAAAAAGTTGCTTTTAAACAGAGCATGAAATGATTCGCGTATGCCATTCTTTACCTCTTAAGCGATGTGTGTGGTGTGACACATTAGTCTTTATGGGCTGGTATCAATTCTACTTTGAGGCACTATTCTGTCGTCTGCTGATGGTAGAACAACAGCAGGAAAAGACTTCTGAAAGCCTTTTCTTCTTGAGGGAGTGATTCTCCTGTGTGCTGATCTTGCGATAAATTGATTCTGAGATTGAATACTGGAATGAAGCAGTGGCCTAATTTCTCAGTTTTATTTTGACCACCTCTACCTAGCTGCTGTTGCGATGATTCTCGGTGTAGGGGTGGTAAGTTGCTTATGGATGCTCGTGCGGTACTTGCTTTTCAGTGAAGCGCTATCTTGTAGAAAAGCTAACATCTCCTCTGGTTGATTTTGGACCCCAATATGGCTAATTGTTTCAAAAACAGGCAAAGTTAAAAAAAAGAAAGATTGTAACCAGACCCAAGAGCTTCCTTTGGCGCCCTGTCTATTGTCATCTGTGGTCTCAGAGGTCACGAAGGCAGCAGTAGGGGCAGAAAGCGAGCAGAAGTCTAAGAGGCATGTTTATTTTCTGCAGTTTCCAACCCGTACCATTGTACCTTGCTATATTTTGATAGGCTCTGCTGCTGAGACCCGCCCACAGCCACTTGAAAAGCTCCTCGCGGCACCCGCTGCGTGGATTGCACGCGTGCGCGTGCCGGGCAAAGCCCGGGCCAAGGGTGGGCCCGTTTGTGCCCGTTGGAGACCGGGGGAGGCTGGGCCCCCCTCTTACTCCCTCTACAGCACAAGACCTGGTGTTTCATGAAGTAAGTTGCTACCCAACTTGTACCTGGGCATTTTGTATTAAGTAGGGAACCTGCTCTGATAAGGAACGCCCTGCGGACTGTGGATTGCTGCAGATCAACCTCGTGTTCAGGATCTGCTTAACATCTTGCCGGACCCACTCCGCGGGTCCCGCTTCGTCACCTGGACCCACGGGGCTGTGGGGTTTGCGGGACTGAGTTAAACTGTGTTTACAGGTACCGGCAGGGCTGCGAGCAGGATAGCAGGAACTCAACTTCTCAGGAGTCCCTGCTCGCTACACCTGAGGCTGCTCTCCCTGCTGGTCATGCCCCCCGCCCTAGCTCTACAAAACTGCAAGAGGTAACCGCGGCGCGGGAGCACCCGGGGCTGAGCCCGGGCAAAGGGCGGGCCCCTCTGAGGCCCTCAGAGGCCTGAGGAGCCTGGCCTGGGCGACACTCCCTGCCCAAATCACCACGCCGTATTGATCACTGGATACCTCTTCATTAAGTACAGGTTCAGTATTTACCAGTATCTGGTAATTTGGATTGCTTAACTCGCGTGGATAATACTCCACTGTCTTATAAGTAAGTGGGAGCAAGTACCGCCATGGATCATCGAGAGACTAGAAGCATGGCTGCTGGGGGAGCTAAAAAGTTAACTGGGACCCTCGATGACTTTATTACCCGTACTCATGCATTAATTGATGAAGGGATAGTTCTAATGGATAGAAGGGTGTCCCAAGATTTGGCCATTGCTAGAAGATCTTCATTTGGTTTCATTGCTCAGGCACGTACACCCAACACTTCGACTTGCCCAAAAGACCGGGACAGGTTAGACAAAGATAAGGATGGGGACCAGCACTTACCAACTTTGCAACAGGGCCCTGAGGTCTCTCCCAATCCCATCTTGTTATCTGAGGGTGTCCCGGATACTGATTTGGTAGCAGCGAGGGTGAATGATCGGCCGATGGCCACTGACATAAATGAAAGAGGGCTGAAAGAGGGGGCAACTCCTAAAAATAAGGCCAACAAACCAAGTACTCGCAAAGCTAGGAAAGTTAAAAAAAAACATAATCAGGATGCATCCATTATAGACCCTGTGGCTGTGAGTGGGGACCTGGTGGTAGGCGAAAAGGAAAAAGAGGGGGTAAATCTGGCAGCTACTGGTTTACCATTAAGCTTTCCAGATGATACGATTCTAGATAGTAGTCTGAAGGAAATTATGGAAGTAAGCGGTGAAGAGAACAACCCGGTGGAAATTCAGCTAGATGGAAGTGGGGCATTTGTGATGCAAAATAATAACATCTTTGAAATGTTAAAGATCCTCCTTGAACCTATAGAGGCAAGACTACGATGTTTAGAAAAGGTGCTGAAAAACATCCACAAAGACATAAGTGCCCCTAGTTTCAGTCTAAATAACTCGCCCCCCCAGGTTGTGACCAAAGTTATTAAGCCACCATTAGCCGATAAAAATGTATCCTTAGGTAAAAATACTGTATCAAAAAACCCGGTTAACATCCAAAACACTGGAGGTGTAAAGGCTAAGACCCCTGTCCCTAATCAAACACCTAATCCAGCTAAACCTAAGACAACCCCTCAAGTTAAGTTCAAAGATCCTACATCCTCGACCCCTAATTTAGATTCAGCCCCAAGAGCTAAGGAGGAGGTCCGAAGAAATATCCATCTACCCCCAGATGCCTGTCCCTATGTAGTCATTTTGACTGGGGTAACAGAAATATCACCATCTCATGTGGAATCCTTCCAGACATTGAAAAATAAAGTCTGCCACTGGTTATCAAACAACCATCCCCTACCACCGAATATCCCCAGTAACATCCTAATGGTTGAGAGAGCCCTTGGGTGGGTGGGAATAGAAAAAACTTACAAGGGGATTGTGTTGTGGTAACCTTTGAGAATCCACAGGTGGTAGAACATATTTGTAGAGGAGCCTCTCGTTACCAAGCTAGCACTGTCACTGCTAGGCCGCTCTCTTATTTCTACCTGCCGGAGAACCAAGTGGATAAAAGATGGAGTTGGCTAAGGGGCCCAAGTGACCAAAAAAGTAGGCGTGGGTTCAAAGCCCCGTGGGAGGAGCGAGGTCACGGTTGGGAGGTGGGCGGTGATGACAACTGGAACCTGGTTAATAGAAGAAGTGGCAGATCTTTTCAAGGTGGGTTTGTTGCAGGGTCAGTGAATGGATATCCTTATAATCACCCACAGAATGTTACTGGGTATGCTAATCGTTTTTACACCCCTACGGCCAATCGCCATGAGTGTCTGTCTAATCTAGAGTGGGTTGATTGACAAAAACAGGATTCACTGTTCTATTGGTTGCAAAATATCTCTCCATCCCCATCACAAAATGAACATAGTTCCCAGGCTGTGCAGGAGTCAAACACTGACCTAATTCCCATCACCAACCAGGGTGTCGAAGGAGGAGACTCACTGCCAGAAAAAAAGGATCAAACTTTGGGGAAGGGTGAGATGATCGTGGGAACATGGAACATTGCTGGCCTTAGGAGTAAAATTGATGATCCCATATGGAGGAACTTTATAGCGACTATGGACATAATAGCCATACAGGAAACCTGGGACACACAAAATATACTTACTGTGGATGGCTTTACTACTTTTTTTCTTTCAGCTGTCACTTCTGCTCGGGGGCGTGCACGAGGGGGCTTGGTCACTCTAGTATCTGCTAAAATCTCAGGCACCTACAAGGAAATAGCTACTGGATGCCCCTACTGTCTCGCAGTCCAAATCACTAGTAAAGGCTCTTATATTGTCCTACTAGTAAACTTGTATATCTCTTTTGATAGGGCCCATTCGATCAGTAACCTAATGATGTTAAACTCCTTTTTGCTTAAATTTAATGAGTCTTCGGAGTCTGATTGTATTATCTTGCTAATGGGGGATTTTAATGTCCACAGCTGTCAGGACAAATGTCCCTCAAATGTCTTATTTGGCCCTCCGAGTGAGGAGAACATTCACTTTGAGCATTCTGACCAGGGCATATTTTTGGAAACTCTGCTAGCCGAAAATGTGTTAACGCTACCTTGTGGGTGCGATGAGGTTATTCCAACATTTACAGGACATGGTAGCGGGTCTGTAATTGACTACATTTTTTTAAGCCGCAGCTGTGGAAGCCATATCACTAGCTACTCAGTTGTGCGGTCCCATTTTAGTGATCACAATCCAGTTGTACTAAGGATGGATAATGTATTTGCCAAAAGGGAAAGTAGGTTGAATTTGGTGGATAAATGCGATATGCGACTGACTGACCAAGGCCGTAGAATTAAATGGTGCAAGATAGTTCCTGAGGAGTTTTTTAGTAATCTCTGTTGTAGTAGCCGGGATGAACTAAAACTCTGTATGGATGACGAGGCGGGGGACATTGAAGTGGTGGAGGCATACCAAAAGATTTGCCTCGACGTAGTCTCCAATCTGATACGGCAGGGTAGAGGCAAAGCGCGAGGGAAGGAAGGCTGGTTTGATAAGAATTGCTCTGCGGCCAACCATAAACTAAAAATGGCCCTGAAGACTAAACCAGTGAATAGAGCACTTGTGGCCACCCTCAGGAAAAAATATAAGTCAGTAGTTGAGAAAAGACGGCGCGAGATTAGAGAGGACGCGTGGGCTGAGCTGACATCAATAGATGTACTAAAAAACAGCGCCAAGTTTTGGGCTGTGGTCAATCAACCCTACTTTTCTAATTCTAGTAATAACGAAATGGATTGTGGAATCCAAGAGGACAAATGGCACCTGCACTTTAAATCTGTTTACGAACAAGAAACTCTGGGGGCAGAGGCTTCGACCACCTTTACCAAACCGCCTTACACCCTATCCATAGATGAGGGTGAGGTAGCCATAGCCATTGGTAAAATGACTAGTAACAAGGCCCCAGGGCCGGATGGCGTTCCCTCTGATTTATTTAAGGTTAATATCCCATTTTGGTCCAAAATTTTAGCAAATGTTTTTAATAGAATTTCTAAAACAGGTATTCCAGAGACATGGTCTCAATCCGTTATTGTCCCTATCTATAAAAAAAAGGGGATAGGGGTGACCCTGGCAATTATCGCCCTATATCCCTTATTGATTCCGCAGTAAAAGTCCTAGGGAGAGTGGTTCTATGCAAACTTACTGACTGGTTAGAGGACACTAATACCCTCTCTCCCTTACAGTATGGTTTTAGAAAAGGGCGTAGTACCATAGACCAATGTTTGAACCTGCAACTGCTTATAGGGAAATACACAATTGCGAAGCCAGGATCCATGTATATTGCCTTTATGGATCTGTCCTCAGCATTTGATCGAGTTAAAAGATCCAAGTTATGGGACCAACTTCTTAAGATAGGAATAGACTCTAACATTGTGTATTTCCTAGCGGACCTCCATAGAGACTTAACAGCCAGGGTAAGATTCGATAGAAAGGGTAACTGCACGGATAACATTAAAATCACCAATGGTGTAAGGCAGGGATGCATTTTAGCTCCCCTGCTCTTTACACTATACATAAATGACCTGGGTGGAGTTTTGGGAGAAGCTAACATGGACATCCCGAGAGCAGGGAAGTATCTTTTACCCGCATTATTATATGCGGATGATGCTGCTCTCCTATCCAGAACTGCAGTGGGTCTCCAATGCCTGTTGAATTCATTTTATGATTTTATGTTAAACCTTGATTTAAGTGTTAACTATGGAAAATCTCACGTCATGGTGGTGGCTCAGAAAGGGAATGTCAGGAAAAATGTAATGACACTGCAATGCAATGGGCATAAACTAACAAGGGTCTCTAGATTTCCATATTTGGGAGTTGTATTTGACGACTGCTCGACGTGTAACCCTCAATTACTGGAGAAAAGAAATGCCCTGGCACGCTCTATTTCAGCGGTGCTGGGCTTCTCACGCAAGCTAGGGGTGAAACCTCTGGAGGCAGTCTTAAAGGTTTATGCCGCTAAGTGTATTGCAATCGCCATGTACGGTGCAGATTTCTGGGGTTTTAGGCCAGTTAAAATGCTCCGGGTAACGGAAGATAACTTCCTTAAAACGATTCTCTCCTTGCCACGATCCACGGCCAGCTTCATAGTCCATCAGGAATGCGGCGTGGACTACTTGGAAGATCGAATCGCCATTGCTCCCCTACTTAAATGGATCTCAGTTTGGCTTAACTCGGAACTGGAAGTGAACCATGAAATATTTAAGGATTGCCTAACCCTAGATCATTGGGATAAGATCCCGTGGTTGAAATATGTATATCAACTGTGTGTAAAGCTAGGCCGGCCTGAATTGTTTAATGACCCATCTAACCTTGTTAGAGGCGACCTGAAGTGGGTTAAAAACACTTTTTTGTTGAACTGAGGGATGGACAGAGAAGGGGTGGAGCTGTTAAAGCCATCGGTCAGGACTCATCAATTGATCGTATCCACTGGACATACTCTGGAACTTTACTTAAAGGTTGTAAACAATTCAAATCATAGATTCCTTTTAACAAAGTTTCGGTTAGACAAATTTCATCTGTTAATTTCTGTCCGTCCTGGTTGGACCAAGCAACATGATCTGGAGTTATGTAACTGTTATGGTTATTCAATTATGGATACTGCACACTTCCTGTTTTTTTGCGATCATTTTAAAAATATCAGGAAAAAGTTTATCTTACCCTTGTTGAAGGGGAAGGGGTTTAGGCAAGTTAAGCCTGCTATACTATATTTACAACTATTATCAAATATTTGGGAGATCTACAATGTAGCTAGTTTCCTAAGCATAGCGGTGAGACTTAGCAAAGAGATTAACTGGTCCTAGATGAATTACTGTAAATATTAATCCACGTAACCTGAATCAAATTGTAAATTAACTTTGTCATGTTCCTGTTTTTAAAACTTTTCACCGTGTGTTAGCATTTTTCTAGTTTTTAACTGTGTATGTTTTATACTGAATTGTCATACTTAATTGTTATGCTGCATGGTGTTCTGTGGACCATTTTGTGTGTTTTTGTACTTTTGTTGTTTTGAAAATTGAACCGAATAAAGTATTTCTTGATTTGATTTGATTTGTATTAACTTGTTATGAGATGCCTGCCCACGAAGGAAAGGGGAAGAAGGCCGCTGGGGCTGGTTATGTAGCTGGGACCCTGGACCAATTCATTACGAAGGCCACATCTGTTCTGGCTCATGAAATCGCCATTACAGAATGGCGTCTCTCTATGGATCCTGCTTTCAACAAACGCTCATCCCTGGGGGGTCTAATGAGTGCACACACTCCAGATGAAAACCTACAATTAGTTTCTGCCCCAAGTGTATAAAGTCAAAGTACTTGTCAAATGCAAACCATGGTTACTGGATCCCCGAATCTAGGCGGAGAGTCTGTGAGGTCAGTCCCCCCGCCGAGTGGCCCAACATTGGATCGGACTAGTGGCCCTGCGACGCGTGCTATGGATGGCCTAAAAAACGCAACACAACCCCCCGAGCTGACGCAGGGTGCAATCCCCAAGAGGAAGCGAGGGGGTGCTCAACAGAAGGGAAGAAAGCCAAAAAATGTTAAACCAAAAAAGTCGAGCACTGTGGTAACCGTGGAGTCCCCTATTATTGAAATATTCCAGGATAGATGCTTTGCTGCTAATAGTATGAACGAGGCCGATACTCTTAACGGATTGCCCCAGATAGAAGATGCCTATTGGCAAAGAATCAGTGGTCTTATCATGTCATCTCTACAGCCTCTAATGGAAAGACTTTTATTAATTGAAAACAAACTTGTAAAACTTGAAGAATTGGCGGTGTCCAGTGCTAGTGGTACCAAGAATAATATGTTGAACTGTGGCAAGCCCCGCGATCTAGCGAAAGAGGGACTAAGGGGTCCTGTGGTGTCTGCTAGCTCTAATCCAAACAAGGGTGTACAATCAATGGCTCCTACCATAGGGAGGGATGAAGTACTGGGCATGAATGATTAGGTAGATCTAGAGGTACTATGTGGCAGGCGCTGCAACCATGGGAAATCACTGCTGGGAGCTGTAAAGTCTCGGGAAGTGGTTATTGCTCCCAAGGGAAACCTCACAGGGATAGTTGCAAAGAACTCTACTCCACATTTAGATCTACCCCCAGATTGCGCTCCATATGTTGCTGTCCTGACTGGTGTCCCAGAACTAGAACATGGAAAGGTTGATTCATATGACCAACTAAAAAACAAAACAATTCACTGGCTGAATAATAATGCCAGATTTTATTTGTGAGAAGAGTTAGTTGGGTGGGATGCAGACCTGAAAACATTCTGTAGGAGACTGTATTGTTATTAATTTTAAGGACCCAAGAGGAGTGGGACATGTTTGTGTGGGCTCTACAAAATATTCAAGTTCCACCATCCAGATTCGCAATCTAAGCTATTTCTACTCCCCACCAGACCACACGCCCTACTATGGCCAGCACGAATGGGTCAGGGGTAGGTGTAGCGGGCAACTGTCATCCGTGCCGCTTAGCAACAGATTTAGTCCACTGGATCTGGTGGATTGACTGACGCCCACGCTTACCTGATTGGACACAATGCCCAAACAAAGTCCAACCCCTAGGGGGGTAGGGGGTGAGGACTCAATCCCTTACATTTGTCCCAATATTGAGGAGTGGGTGATTAATGAAGGAACACCCCCTATGTCTAACACAGTGGGGGAGGTGGTGAGCCCTACTGTAATAAATGTTCCTAATTGCGACAGTGGTGATGTTGACCAATGTTTAAAGGGACTAGTGCTAGACACTAATGGAATTGGTACCCAGGGATTGGCTGATAAATACAAGGTAAACCCTGGCTGTGGTAAACAATTGGCCACTGGTAGCACAAGAATCCTATCTTGGAATATTGCTGGCCTCAAGGCTAAACTAGATCAGCCTGACGGGGGGGCTTATATTGATTGCCATGAGATCTGCCTATTCCAGGAAGCATGGGCCGTAGACGTCCAATACAGAGTTTGGTTTGTGGCATATTGTGAAGCGGCCGTCAAGTGACATATGGGCAGACCATCCGAGGGCTATGTATATGGGTGGGTTCCCATCTAGGATGTAAGATAAAGCGAGTAGATACGCACTCCCCAGACATCACATGTATCCTCTTGTCACATAGTAATCTCCCAAAACTAGCCATTATTAATGTCTACTCTAGGCCAGTCCAGTATGGTACGACTTACCCGATGTTAGATTCTCTGGCAAATTTTCTTAGCACATTTAAGGGGGATACCCACTTTATAATTGGTGGGGACTTCAAATTGCCGTTTTGAGCCCCTTAACGGCCTCGCACAAGCTATAACTAGTGATGAGGACGCTGCACGGTTAATTCCTCCTTCTAACATTTACTCAACTAGGGGGTGGACACCTTTAGTCCTTCAGTTAACATCTTTAACCCTGACTTACTCCCTAAGGGCTTGCAATGGACGGTTCCCGGGAGATAACCCGGGGCGCCCTACTTTTGAGATAGCTGGCCGAGCCTCAATAATTGATTATCTAATGCTTAGTTTTGAGATCTGGCTTAATGCGGCCGATTTCAGCGTCGAAGTACGCTGTGAAAGTGATCACAATCCTTTGGTCATTGTGCTGGACTTCCAGATGGGGGAACAGGTCTATCCAGAGATATTTTGCAGCAAAACAATTTGGTCGTTGTCTAGGAGGGAAACGAATTCGGTGGTCTAAACTTAACCAATCACCGGAAACCATGTCAGACCTGTATACAAGCATTATACCGCTGCTGGAGAAAGCTAGTCTTATAACGGATGATAGACTGAGTTTAGGCCCTAACAGCGATCTAGGAAAAATCCACCTGGAAATGGTCCGGACCTTGGGAGATTTCTTTTTTAATAGTGGGCCCACTAATTATAAATCAATCAGTGATAAAAAACCTGGTGTAACAGGGATTGTAGTGAAGTGAAAAAAGCTCTGTTGCTCTCACTTAAGGGGGGCGACAATGACTGTATTCAGGAAGCCAGGGCTGCATTCAGGAAAATAACTATAAAAGCTAAATCTGATTGGGAAGCAGATAGATGGCAGGTCTTTAAGAATGCCTTAGATCAAAAGGACAGTAAAACGTTTTGGAATCTGGTCCACTCGGGGAAAACTGAGGGCAGGACAGCTATTGATCCAAATATTGATGAGGAACCTTGCATCTATATTTTAAGGAAATATATTCAAGTTTGTGTACTGATCTAAGTAACGGTAAGGCCCGCTATGTGATTTTAATTTCGAACCCTTACGGGACATACCCCCGTGCACAATGGGTGAGGTAGTATCAGCTTTAGCAAAGCTAAAACCTAATAAAGCACCAGGATCGGACAAAATCCCGGGGGATTTTTTTAAAAATGAGCAGACAGTGTGGGCCCCATATCTACTATCACTCTTTAATGCAATTCTTCTTGGCCTACCAGCACAGCCCACCTGGGCAGGCGCTGAGATTGTCCCTATTTTTAAAAAATGGTCCCCGACTGAGACTGCAATCTATAGGCCAATCAGTCTTATTGATGTTACTCAGAAAATTTACGGGAGGGTATTATTAGGTAGGCTTCAAGATTGAATGGAAGACCGAGAGATATTAACCCCGTTGCAAGTAGGATTCAGAGCCAAAATCTCAACTGTAGACTAATTCTTTAGGCTCCAGTTAATTTACTGGAAGCATGTGGTCTTCGAAGGTGGGAGCTGGTATCTTACTTTCGTGGATTTGAAATCGGCGTTTGATATGGTGGACCGTGACCAGCTGTGGAGTATTTTGCTGGACATGGGAGTTCCGCCATATCTTTGTTTTCAACTTAAATGCCTCCACGAGCGCACATATGCCAGAGTAAGATACGGCAAGAATGGCCAACTAACAGCGCCCTTCCCTGTTGGAAAGGGGGTAAGGCAAGGCTGTGTGCTAGCCCGACCCTTTTTTCCTTATTTTTAAATGGTCTTATTGAAGATCTGCCTGCTGCAAAGGATCTGGATTCCCCTAGAATATCCTTATGTAAATTTCCTGCACTAATGTGGAGGAGTGTGGCTCAATGGTTAGAGCGGCAGAACCTGATGCAGAGGTCTGGGCTGGGACCAGGGTTCAATTCCCGCTGAGGCGGGTCTTGCGCTCAATTTCCACGGACCTGATAATTCTTGCCTCCGTGCCTATTCTAATCATGGGTCCCACCATCATTTATCTCCAGAACAGCCCCAACAGCACTTGGATGCCTGGCTTCACCTTGGGGATGCCCAGGAGTGGACATGTCACAGGGAAAAGCCAGGCAGGGTTCCTCAGCGGTATGCGTACAGCGCCAAGACGCCCCGTTGCTGGGGCAGCAGTGCGCTTTACTAGTACAAATTCATTTCATTTCAATGTTAGCGGATGACACCCTGCTCCTCTCGAAGTCACCAATGGGGATGCAGCGTGTGTTAAAGGAGTTCAGCCAGTTTTGCAAATAAAGGAACCTTGTGGTCAACATTAATAAAACAAAATATATGGTCTTCAATGCCAACTCCACCAGCACCCATTGATGGATGATAGGCCGCTTGAGCGGGTTCACATTTTTGATTACTTGGGCCTATCATTAAATGACAAGATGGGATGGGGACCCCAAATTGATAAGGCCAACCTGAAACTAGTTCAGGCAATAGGGGGAATAATGAAAGTCCAAAACATCTGTGTTTTGAGGGTCATAAGCCCACCGCTTGAGATTTACAAAGAACAAGCCAGGTCTGCTTCCCTATATGGGGCCGAACTTTGGGGACATTGTCCATCTAATGCCCTGACACTTAATAAAAATAAGTTTATTAGACACATCCTGCCTTTGCCAACAAACACCCCCCTAGTACCGCTACGGATGGACCTGGATATCCTCCCAATGGTGGACTTAATCTCGACACGGCCGTTGCTATATTGGTGATGGCTGTGGAGTACACCTGAGCTGAGACACTATAGAGAGGAACTAAAAGCGGTAATGGCGCTATTGGGGGCTGTAGGCAGTATACTCTGGTTGTCTTTTGTCAGGGACTCTTTCCGTGCTATGGGTAGGGAGGATCTATGAACTACCCCTGAAGAATCCTGTGTGGCCACTTCTAAAAAACAACTTGCTAGCACAGTGAAAGATTATGAATTGACTAGTTTTATCCAGGCAGTCAAAACCACCAGTCTAACGTATGGGTTCTTGGATTTTAAGTCATAATATTGATTTGAGCAGGTGCTAGATTCAATACAACCTCCTTTAGCAAGGAAGTTGTTTCTGCAATTTAGATATGGGTCGCTCCCGCTCTTTGCAGTAACTAATAAGTGGGCGGGCGCTACCAAGTCCCTTTGCCCTGGATGCGTGGTGTAGGAGGAAACAGTGACCAATGTAATGGTCTTCTGCCCGGCATATAAACAGTCCAGGTCCTAATGGATTATTCAATTGTGCAGATTAGGAACCATAGCAAATTTTTCAGGATCCTAAAATCTGATACAAACCCAGTTTATGTTGTAAGTTCAACATTTCTCCTTGCTATGTGGCTAAAACAAAGGTATTTGCTAAAGAACGGTACCTAGCTATCTGTGGCTTTTCTCATTTTAATGTAACCAGCCCAGCAGTAATATCTCGGAAGTTGCCTCTGTGTGATATACAGAGTGCTCCCAAGCTGGCAGCCTTACTGAAAATGGATGTCTAATGTTTAAGGGTGTATCTAGCAAAGTTCTTATATGTTTTAATTCTTAAATTATATTTTTAAAACCCACGCTCTTATTTTACAAACTGCTTCCCCTGTTATTCTAAACCGACTTCCACTAAACTTGTGTACACCAGTTTTTATAATGAAATTGTATTTTCTAATGTTGCTACTGATTATATTTTATTCCATTGCAAATTTATAAGTGCTTTTATGGCTGCATAGCCGCAATAAAGTTTTTGATGATGATGATAGGCTATTCATTGTCAAAATAAGGTACAAGCAAATTCCAAATTCACCTGTGCTCTCCTCCTTGGTAGCTTGCCACAGAGCCATCAGATTTAACTCAGAGTCAATGTGTAAAGTATTTGTGCAACACTTCGAAGAGTAAATCAGTGACAACACACCACGAAAGGAGCCCACAACTGGTTTAGGAAAATAGAGTGATTTTTTTTGTAAATCTTTTTATTAGTTTCAAAACGAAGAAAGTAATAGACATATCAGGTGCCATACATTCAGACATAATAAAACGGTGAACAGATGTAAATACAGGATGGATACTAAGCAGTAAGGAGATGGCTGAGACGCCTACGGCAATGTATGAGAAACAGGATGTGCTACAGTACAATATACAATTCACATTAAGCGCAAGCTCTCAGAGTCTGCCCACCCATAAAATCAGGATAATAGGAGACGCATGAGCACCAGATACTGGAATACCAACAAAGTCAGGATCTTCCACCAACTATACTTATAAAAGGAAAGTGAAAGAGATTGTGAAAAAAGAAAACCATAAAAACAAAAAAGAAGACAAAACAATAAACCCATCCCCCACCCTGCACCCCTGCACATGGCTGTCGCCTAACCCCAACTAGCAGTGTGCCTGTCGACCCGACTAACTAAATACTAAAAGTGGAAAATGGAGGAGGGTATCTTCATACATGCCCCCGGTCTCCGCCCCCCCGCCAAAGCCAAGAATCCCCAGACTAAGGTCTCAAAATCTATTTAGCTGCAAATACGTAGCGTAATAGGAGAAACTCCAAACAGCGCCCAACCTCCCGAGCGCATCGTGGTTGCAAACCCCGTGTCCAGTAATACCCGATTGCAAACTCAATCACACAGTCTCATCCTTGACCCTTCTGATCAAACATTTGGTCCCTTCCGGACAAAAGCAGTACAAAAGGGGGTGGTCTAACCCTGTGCCTCATGGGAACAGTCCAGCCCGAACTGCCAAGCCATGTCTTCCCTGGACCAGAAACAAGCTTCCTAGGACCGGTTTCTGGCATTCCAGCCGTCTTCAGCCCGGCTTGCTTGAATCCAGTGGCAAAGTGAGCAAGGGACTCACCTCTGAGCATACCCTGCCACACTTATGGCGGGCAAAAGCGGTACAAAAGGGGGTGGTGATGGACGGAGCATCTGAATCAATCAAACACTCACACCCAGTCAAAAGATCTGGGTTTAATCCATCACCGTTCTTTAGCCCACTCTGCCACCCCAGTTCAGACATGGCTATATGCAAATCAGTCTGACCCTGTGCCTCATGGGAACAGTCCAGCCCGAACTGCCAAGCCATGTCTTCCCTGGACCGGAAACAAGCTTCCGAGGACCGGTTTCTGGCATTCCAGCCGTCTTCAGCCCGGCTTGCTTGAATCCAGTGGCAAAGTGAGCAAGGGACTCACGTCTGAGCATACCCTGCCACACTTATGGCAGCCAAAAGCGGTACAAAAGGGGGTGGTGATGGACGGAGCATCTGAATCAATCAAACACTCACACCCAGTCAAAAGATCTGGGTTTAATCCATCACCGTTCTTTAGCCCACTCTGCCACCCCAGTTCAGACATGGCTATATGCAAATCAGTCTGACCCTGCGCCTCATGGGAACAGTCCAGCCCGAACTGCCAAGCCATGCCTTCCCTGGACCGGAAACAAGCTTCCGAGGACTGGTTTCTGGCATTCCAGCCGTCTTCAGCCAGGCTTGCTTGAATCCAGTAGCAAAGTGAGCAAAGGACTGCCAAGATCAGATCTGTGACTGAGGTGAGTGTCTGTAAAGTTTCAGAGCTCCGTCCATTGTCTCCTTGTGTTTACTTTGGGATGTAAGAGAACAGCTGCCTTTCTGATCTGGTTCTGTTTATGCGTGGTATGTGTGGGAGTCGGAGACCTGAGAAGCAGAGGTGTCTGGGTGGTTGGTGGAGGGGGATGAGATTGTTCAGGTGTGTGGGTCCTGAATTTTGTAGTCCCATGAAAGTGTGTATGAGGAGTTTGAATTGAACACATTTGTGTATCGGGACCAGTGGAGTTCTCTGATGTGTGATATGAACTGAGTTGTTTGTATTTGCACCGTAGCCAATCATAACATTTGTAAAGTGCCCTGTACTTACAAGTAGGCCTCTTGGCTCTAGGTCTTAAAATAGGTGTGTTCTCAGTTCAGATCTAGAGATGGAGACAGGGTAGCTTTTTTCACTGCTGTTGCAGGTGAAGTTCCGTGATTCTGAACCCGTTCAATAAAGGTCGTCGAATCTAGACGATTTTGGGTATCAGCGGACCGCAAATGACGAGTGCGGTATGTACGAGTGTTTTAGTCATAATCGATCAATGAGAACACTACGTATTCAGGGATTTCGTTTGAACCTTTGGGTTCCATTTTGTGTACGGCAGCCATTTTGTGTGGTTGCCCTCACATAGGCCGATGATTACGGCCGAACGAGTCTTTGGGACACGTACACCTTTAGCTGACTTTTGTGTGACTTGAACGAGCTGACTCCCTTGCCCGAGGCTGACCTCGTTGAGCCAGTTCCTTGTTAGGCAGCTGGTCAGATAGAGATCAAAGAGCAGGACATTGCTGAGTTTATGGTACATGCACACACCATTTTATCTTGCTTCTCATCTGCTTCTGTTCCTTCCTTTATGGCTAAATTACTGATTTGGGTTGAGGTCTTTATTATGTGTCTGTCCGGCCTGTTCGAGCAGGAATGTTGGATTTTGCTTGGTCATTTCTGGTGGGCTGGACAACGGACAGTGGGTTTGTCGTTATGCGATGTGTTTGAAATGTCACAGTTCGATTGGTCAGTTTGTATGTAACTGATGCTAGACAGGAATGTGATTTTTAGCATAAAAGACGATGCTCCGCTCTATGAATTTGTGCAGTCTCTAGCGAACCACCCGTGTTGTGCTTCGTAGACCTCTGTTCCTGGTTGCAGCCAATAAATGTGGTCTTTGACGTCACCGAGAAGTGTCCTGTGTCTCTGTTTGCCAAGGCAGGGGAATCCGAAGACATCAGGCGTTTTCCCTGGCGCCACTGGGTTCTAAAACTCGGTTCTTCACAGGGAGTTCCAGAGAGAGGGAGCTGCCACCAAGAACGCCCCTCTGCCTAAGGTATATGCGTGTCTAGAGCTTCTTTTTCTGCCTCCACTGGTCTGCAGCTGGTTACAGATAACATTGTGATTGGTTAGATGTGCTAACACTAGGTTATGAAGACATTTATACGTTCAGCACTCAGGTTCCGCAGTATTCTAAGCAGACTCTTACTCCTGGCCACTGGAATTAAGTTATTGCGCGTCTGTGGTGTTTTTTTAATAATAATGGCTTGCGGAATTGCATTGCGCTTCGTGACTATTTGATAAATATGACCCCAGGTGTCCATATCTCACGATGCCCAAAAGCACTTGCCACGGAAAGACTCTCTCCCTAGACTATATACAAGACATTTTAGAACAGTGGAATGTTGAGAGCCCCACTGAAGACAATGCATAGTGCTTTAGCGGCTGTTAAAGGCCCTCTCCCTTGCTAAAGGCCGGATCTATTCGGGCCTTTAATAACCCATATAGCCCTCAGCAGCGGGCTATAAGGTTATATTCAACCATTGGAATGTTGAGACCTCCATTGAAGACAACGGAGTCGCTCCGGGCGTGTAATGGCTGGTCGAAGCCCGGAGCTCCAACATTCCAATGTTTGTCTTTAATGTTTCTCCCTGTTTAGATTAGAACATTCTACCCTTAGTGGTTGGAATGTTCTAATAGCCCTTCTGCCTCGGGCTCTAACGGTTGATGAAGGCCCTCTCCATTGTTACAGGCCCTCGACTGCGGCTCGAGTCTATCACTCGGGGTCTGGGCTGTTAACAACTTGTATAGCCCTCGTCAGCGGGCTATAAGGCTACAGTCAAAGCCAGCCCGCCCTTTTATTCAACGAAAGTTAGAGCTGCGCTCTGTAAATATGATGCGTAAATATTAAATCGCATTCAAGTCTGAGATGGGATCCCCAGAACCGCGCGGAAAGTTTTCAGGCTGCCAAAAGCGCTGCGAGTCCATACCAGTGGTGGTGGGGGAGGGGGGGCGGGGGGTTCGGGGTGCGCTGCATGCACGGGGGAGGGTCGTCGCAGGTCATTTGCAGTGACTTATTTATTTATTTATTTATTTTTAAGATTTGTAAAGCGCAGCGTATGCCCGTAGGCGTCTTGGCGCTATGACTCAACTAATGCCTCAGAGAGAGTGTGCAGTCTGCAAAATCCCTGAAATACTGCGAGGAGAGCACCATTCTGTCACATGAGCACAGCGGCTGTCACTCACAAGCCGGTGACCCTCGGCACATACTGCAGCACCTCTTATGCTGATGCTCAAACCCGACTCCTGCGGATGGGCGAGGGAGTGCGTCACTATATCAGTGAGAGAGAGAGACAGATGAACCGACCTTTGCCCTCAGCGCCCGCTCCCAAGCACACACTTTCTAACGAGGCTCCTTTCCCGTGAAATATGGTGTAATGCGCTATATTGGATAAATAGATAAAGGAGCGTCACGCCCGCGTCCCCGCCCCTAAGGTGAGGAGGGCGGGGGCAGCGCTAAGAATAACTCCCAGGGCCCTGAGGCCGGTGCTGACGAGCTCTGTTCTCAGGACAGACGGACGCTTCGACAGCCAAGGCCGAGCACTGGAAAGATCCGACAGGACGGAGAGGGGGAGAGGGCTGGAGGGGTAGGAGGAGGAGGGATGGAGGGGTGGGACAGGGTGAGGGCTGGGAGGGGGGTGAGGGCTGGAGGGATAGGAGGGATGAGGGAGGCTGTAGGGATGGGAGGGAGGGAGGGCTGGCGGGGTGGGGGCTGAGGGGTGAGAGAGGTGAGGTCTGTAGGGGTGAGGGCTGGAGGGGTGGGAGGGGTGAGAGGGGTGAGGTCTGGAGGGGTGGGGGTGAGGGCTGGAGGGGTGGGAGTGAGGGCTGGAGGGGTGGGAGGGCTGGGGGGGTGGGAGGGGTGAAGCCTGGAGGGCGTGGGAGTGAGGACTGGAGGGGTGGGAGGGGTGAGGCCTGGAGGGTGTGGGAGTGAGGGCTGGAGGGATGGGAGGGGGTGAGGGCTGGAGGGTGTGGGAGTGAGGGCTGAAGGGGTGGGGGCTAGAGGGGTGGGAGGAGTGAGAGGGATGAGGTCTGGAGGGTGTGGGAGTGAGGGCTGGAGGGGTGGGAGGGGTGAGAGGGATGAGGTCTGGAGGGGTGGGAGTGAGGGCTGGAGGGGTGGGAGGGGTGATGCCTGGAGGTCGTTGGAGTGAGGGCTGGAGGGATTGGAGGGGGTGAGGGCTGGAGGGGTGGGAGTGAGGGCTGGAGGGATGGGAGGGGGTGAGGGCTGGAGGGGTGGGAGTGAGGGCTGGAGGGATGGGAGGGGTGAGGGCTGGAGGGAGGGAGGTTTGAGGGCTGGGGGGGGGTGAGAGGGGGCAGCAGAGGGCATCTTTCTGGGTCCACCTTGAGGGATGGAAGACCTGTGTGTGGGGGACTGCTAGAAATGGGATCTCTAGTTGGCTGAGGCTTGCGCCAAAGCCAGGCAGAAACCACCACTCTAGTCAGGGCAAGGGAGTTACACGCCAAGATAACCCCTGCTCACCCCCTTGGCAACGTGACATGAGCAGCAAGGCTGATCCCGGAGGCAATGTGTAAAGCATTTGCGCACGCACCCACCAGCAACAACATCCCAGGCCCCCCACAAAAGGAACTCCACACAAGGTTATATCAAAAGTAGCCTTTGTATTCTCAAAACACATTAGAATAATAATCACATTATGTACACTGTGCCAACTGGCACTGGGCAATATTTACAAGGGATTAGGTTCACATGACAGGGCCACGTGGGCCACTGTCAGAATCAGCACTTCGTAAAGAAATAATAAAATAGATAACTTGGTAAAAGTAAAATAGGCCATAAAACGTACAACCAGTAAACACTGGTAATCACTGTACTTTGCAACAGTCTACGACCTGAAATCCATCATGCACAGTATCCCACCAGTCTAACTACATTAGACCCTCACCACCTACGTAAGCATTACACTAGGGGTGTAAATCACACAGGGAAGAATAATCTCCCTAACGCAAACCTAAACAGGCAAAACAACCTCCTATGCATAAACCATATCTAGAGGTATCAAAACAGGGTGCGCAAAACATACAACACACAATACATTTCCTAGCACACAAAAGCATTAGCATACAAATCACATTAGGGCCTGGTGCCCTATAAAAGTAACCATCCCCCTGGCCAACTGGTCATCTAAAAAGGGGCTCAAATGCTCTATGTCCATAGAGTCAGGGCTGCTTCCTAGGCAGCGAGAGTCAAGGTTGCGCCACTGTGCCAAAACCTAAACGTTGCAGCTGCCCACTACTTGCTGCGCAGTTGAGAGCAAGAACTGGGAGGCCTAAACGCTGCATCTGGCACCAAGTGCTGCGCAGCTGTGAAGGCCAAGGTAAGGCAAAGGAGTGCGTCTCACTCCTAGATTCACAAAGACAAGTCCCCTGAAAAGAAATGCCTAAACGGTGCTGCTGCCCACTACTTGCTTGGCAGCTGTGAAAGTAGAAATGCGGCCTGGGCCCTCACTGGCCCTTAGAACAAATTGCGCCACAGGTTGGAGCCCTCATGGCTCTAGAACAACTGGTGTCCCCTAATGACTGCGGGGGAAAGGACACAATGGGCCCTGGCACAACTGTGCCCTCTGGGCCCTGCTGGAGGCTCTTTAAAATACCATTGCCCCTGCTGGTTCCACGCACAAACTCTAAGGCAACTTCTGTGGGGTGTGGAAGCCATCTGGCTCCGAACCAAATAATCGTGCTCCCAAGCGTAGGAGCGGCCCGCTGCAAGACGGGCCGCTCGAGTTGCAACACATGCCTTGGACATTGACTGGCTCCAGGCAACATGGAGCCCGACTCGCCGGGGCTCCGCAAATGAGCGGCGTCTCGTGGGGGCAGCCTTCTGTCAAGCGGGGCTGCCCTGAAGGGAGGCACCGGCGTGGTGCTTCCCTACTACCCTCCCCCAGCCAGCTTAACTTACCAGCTCGGCGCGGGGGAGGCACTCTCCATCGTGTGGCGGGGCAGGCACCGGCAATGTGCCTCGAGCCCATCCGCTTCACCGCAACTCTCGGTGGCGCCTGCGGGGCTCTCCCTCACTTTTGGGAGCACGCCTTTAAAAATGCGCTGTGCTTCACTCGGTCCTTTTTCCTTGGGGACCGAGACTTGGAATGGGAGCCCGGGAGTCTCCGGACGTGATTTCAGGCACTGGCCCCGCCCACCTCCTTCACTTCCAGGTCACGGTAGACAGCGGCCCGGCAATAGCTTGCAAAGCAGCTTGGGCTGCGGGGGTGATTCTATGGCGCCATAAACGGGGTGGCACCCGTATGTTAAAATAAGGACAAGCGGGGTGGCACCCATACTTTAAATAAAACCCCCATAAAGCGGAGTAGGCTCCCGCTATCCGCAAAACAAAGTTAGGAGCGGGGTGGGCAGCCGCTATGAATTAAAATATCAGAAACACGGGCATAATGCAGGGTAGGCACCTGCTTGTAAATATCAAAATAAGCGGGGTGGGCACCTGCGCTGCAATTATAAATGCAGCCATGAGGAACTAGGTGCCCCAAAACGAAGCCAGCACTCACAAGGTGCTGGGGCAGCCCCCAAATGTCTCTCTGGGGTCCTGAAGGTGATGAAGCAAAGGAGAAGGGTCCCAGAGGAACAAGGTCTCCAAAGCATCCAGGGGCTAGGCAGAGCCCAGGGAGGCAAGTCTTCCCCTGGGCCCCAGCAGCTGCACGTCCCTGGTAGATTCAAGTCAGGAACAAGATCATTTTCATGGGGTCACAGCCTCTTCTTTTATACACAAAATCCTTTGTCTCCAAAGGTGCAGGCAAGGGGCGAACCAGATGCAAATGGTTCTTGAGCACTTTGTTTTGCTCAGCCCCTCTCCCTATTCACAGGACAGGCCAGGGACATCAGACACACCACAGGGGGTAGAGCCAGCATTGTGGAGGGAAAGCCCAGCCCTATTCAGGTCCCAGGTGCACTCCTCCCTCCCATCTGCATGCAAATCTCCCCATTCACCACCGGGCAGACCCATCCTGGCTACTGGAGCCAAGCACACCAGCCAGCTCCTGTCAATCACAAGCCAGACAGTCACTTCACATTCACTGCACAGACATGCCAACTTCTAAAAGTGGCACTTCTGCACTAGACACATTAAATCTGGCACACCATTGTGCAGCATTTATTCTCACGAGTTCGCACATACCAAACTCGCTCCTGCACTCCTCTCACATCAGGAACTACCACGGACACACATATTCCCCATGCATTCCTATGGGAGGGCAGGCCAAACTCACCACACGCACTCAGAGAGCACGCACTTTACACTGCGCCCCAGTGCTAAAGTGCGCAGAGACCAGAAATCACTAATATTATGGCAGATTAACAGGCAAAAAGTTCAGGGGTGAACCTGCCAAAAGGTCCAAGTCCAACAGGGGCAGACAAGGATACCTCTATGGTAGGATGGGTGATAATAGATGTGAAGATACCTCTGGGGTGGCGTGACGGGTTGGAGGCCTTGTGGTGGTGGGAGTGACAGCTGAACATAAATCTGTAGGCAGGGCTAGGCATGGGCAGAGGAGTGTCAGTGGCTCGCATGGTAAATTGGCAAGACCTCCTACTCGGGGGTGCTATTTTACATCTGTCAGTGGCTTGCTATGGGAGGTGTGCCCTGCAGCAGCGCATGCCAGTCCTTGCGCGCCTCCTGCAGACCGACAGGGCCAGCGCTACATGCTGTGCCACCGGCACCAGCTCAGCTACCTTCCTGCAGGCCCACATGTCCTACTTTACTGCTGCAGGAACCTGTGGCAACAGAGAAGGTTTTGTAAACCCCTTCATTCAGCGCCCCACAAAGTCACCTTCCAATGCATTATGGCGACACTGCCCCAAATTTACTACAGCATTTAAACCTGGGGGAGCACCAAATTCTTACGCCTCCCGAGGTGAGTCGTAATTAGGAGAAATGTCTTTATTTCTCCTCTTCTTAAGTGTGTTGCATTCTGTAGCACACACAGAAAGAGGAAAATGTCGCTCAGGATTCTTTCTGCACAGGAAGGTGCCACCCAATAGGGTGGGAAGTAATTTAATTGCAATTAAGTAAATAATTTGTATTTATTTATTGGTATTGATTTTAAATTTATTATTAATTAATTTTTAATTGGTAATTAATTTGTATTAATTGGTAATTACTTTGTATTAATTGATTAATTATTAATTATGATAATTGTATTAATTTATTTTCTGTAGCAGATTGTGGGTTGATACGGGCATGAAGAGAAGGAGGGCAGCCCGGAGACGCTACATGCCAGGTAAGTGGTTTTAATTTACTAGTAAGTAATGTAGATCTACTTGTTAATATTGGGGGGGTGGAGGCGCGGAGCGGAGTACCATAGAGTTTGTTCGCAACTCCGTGGACCTCCGCGTAGCCCCGCTACGCCCACTATGACCAGGTTACCTCTAGGGCAAATGGCTGTACCAACTTGCGTGCTGAAGGAGCTCATGGTAATGGCGCAGTCATGGTAGTGACTGCGTTGTTAAGCCACAGATGGTTTAGGCATGCGTGGTTTGGTCATACAACCATTAAACGGATCACTGACATAATATAGAATACCAAAATATAGACTTACCAAAATATCGTTGACAAAATATAGAATGCAAAAATATCGAATTCCTATTTACAAACAGGTAAGCACAAAAATATCGAATCAAAAATGTTGTTGTAAAAAATATAGTTAGTCAAAATATCGAATTTTTTAAACGTCTTAAAAGTAATTAAAAATTATTGAAATAATAAATATAATTAACTAAAACATACTTAAAAATACTCAAATAACCTTAAAACTTAATAAATAATTAATGTAAGTTAAAAAAAAAGAAACCTACAATTTTATTTTGTAATACATATATTATGCCGAAATGCATCCGCCGCCGCTGGGACTTGTGAAATAATGCTGTGCCCTGCTCTGAACTCCCCGTGTGGCCTCTGATCTTTTCTCGAAAAGATGGTCCTGTCATATTTTCTGCGCTTGCCTGAAGCACAGCACAGTAGGCCCTGCAGCACGAAGAGACCCGGGATAACTCAGGCACCCCGCTGCTCGCAGCATTTTCAAAGACTGAGGAATCAGTAATCCCGGAGACCGCCAGAAGTAATGGGATGAAATGTGAGTGGACAGAGATATTTCATCTCGAGGGGGTGACCAGTCTCGCATTTGACTGCCCCCACTCTCTTACCAACCCAAAGCGACTGCAAGCTGCAGTATATATGGGGACCAAGGGCGGACGCCGCAATTTCACCAGATCCTTGAGCTGCCCTACTCACCTGGAGCCTGCACCGATCCGATGATTTTTCCCACTCCCCCACGCTAACAACCCAACCAACGCCGATATAGTGCCTGCTGGGACTTGAAGTTCGACACACCTCACACGAACTTCCATTGGTGTGCTGACAGCAGTTGGGGGAGGAGACTGTGGTGCGGGCAGGTATTTGACACAGGAGGAGCGTAAGAGGGAGGTACTCTTTACAGCGATGGGCGCTGAGGAAGGGTCTTATGCCGAAATGCATCCGCCGCCGCTGGGACTTGTGAAATAATGCTGTGCCCTGCTCTGAACTCCCCATGTGGCCTCTGATATTTTCTCGATAGGATGATCCCGTCATATATATATATATATAAATATATATATATATATATATATATATATATATATATATATATATATATATATATATATATATATATATATATATATATATATATATATATATATATATATTACCTACTGGCGGTCGCCAGTAGGTATATATAGTTAGGATTTTTTCTCTGTGGAACTTTTGAAAATTCTATGTCTAATAACTTTGGCGTTTGTGGACGGAATCGGCTGAAATTCCGTCAAGGGGGGGCCGAGAAAAAAGGGGGGTCCCAAAACGCGTTTTTCCCATTCATTTTTCCATAGGGCCTTTGGCCTCACTTTTAGCTCGAACGGCTGAATGGATTTACACGAAACTTGGCAAAATTATAGGGACTGTTAGCCCGATGTGCCTTTGCTGGGTCTCAATATATGTGCTCCAGTGGATTTTGAGAAATTAACGTTTAAAAAAACAGATATATCTGTGACAGCGTCCTAGATAGCGCACCAGATCGCGTACTTTTCACGTAACGGAGCTTTGCGTAGCGAAGCTGATTGGCTCTCCGGTGTCTGTCAACATTCTAAACAGTCCGTTGCGGCCGCCATCTTGTCTCTCGGTAGGATCGAGAGACAAGAGGAGGAGAAAAACGAAGGGGGAATTTAATGAAAGGGGGCAAGGTATATCCTTCTTGACCCCCTAGGAATGATGTTGGGGTTATTAAAGGGTCCCGTGGGGCAAATAATAAAAATTTGATTTTTCGCGGTAGAAGCGCTTCTCGGTTCGCGAACCGGGTCGCAAACTGGTAGCGAAACGTGAATTCGCCATTTTGTGTTTCAATTTAATTAAATTACTAGGTATAAGGGGGTACGGGAGACGTATCCTGACCCCTTATGTTTTCTGAGGGTGGCTGAGGAGGCTCATATATGTTGATACATGTCTTCCAGCGGGTGTGCGTGAGTGTTTTTTTTTTTTGCCGCTTGACTTCTGTTAATGTTCGATTCGATGGAAATCAGGAGCTGTTGACCGCCATTTTGTCACTGTCAGCTGGGTCTGGTGGCTCAGTGGACTAATGCGTCTACTGCAGGGGCCTGTGTTCGACCTCATGGTCACAGGTTCAAATCCCGGCGGGTCCACTCAGCCTTTCATCCATTTGGGGTCGATAAAATGAGTACCATTGAGTTGGGTAACAACAAACATCTGTTATTTCAGCGCCAAGATGCCCGTAGTGGTGAACGTGCGCTTTACAAATACTCATGTTATGTTATGTTATGTTATGTTACTGCGAGTAAATATTTTGTTAAAAATAATTGTTATAAATTAATCCTTATTGATAAACATTGTCTGCGCCATCTTGCCTTTTTTGCAATGCCACACTTTTGTCGTGCACGGCAGCCATTTTAGATGCCTTGACCAGACCCACTCTCTGAACGCCGCCGATCCTCAGCATGGCTCCCCCACCCTTGCAAGCATCTCCCCCACGCACTGGTCACCCCCGCTCTCTCTCTCATGCATGGGCCATAAACCTCCCCCCATTTGCGCTGCTCTTCCCTGAGAATCACACTCTGTGCCCGCCCGACACCTCCCTTTCACCCTATTCACTACCGCACCCTCTGACACTCCTCTTCCTCTGTGTCCGATTGTCCAGGCCGGTCCCAGGCTATCACCTAGCCCTGCAGATGTAGTTTATGGCCCCAGCTGTAAAGAATCACCCCTCTTCAAAGGAGTTACAGTAGATCAAGGCCCCCACCCGATGAGATCCGTCACACCACACGCGTTCCTACTATCTGATAACCATCCTGTATTGTGCTTGGGGAGGGGATTCTCACTGTGAGGGTGTGTGGGTCCGAGCCTGAAGCGGAAGATTCCAGGGATGCCTTTTTGTACATCAAAGTCTTCACAATTATGTGTCACATTAAAAATATATAGCACTCCAACAAAGTTGTAGGATTATAACACTTTAATAACTTATAAATATATACAACGCTCCAACAAAGTAAACACGTTAAAAAAAACTTTTTAAACAACTATTTACATGACATTGCTTTAACCAAGATAGACAAAGAAATGACACAGTGATGTAAAAGTTTCTGAAAGAAATGCCAAGAACGTCCCATGTGAAAGTGAATTTTATCTGGCAATTTTTTTCTTTTCCTTCTCATGAAAAGAAAGTTAATGCCAGGTTCGTTACCTGCCTCATCTGTAAAAAAAAAAAACTCTCGAGAGGGACCGGAAAAAAATATAGCTATGGTAATCATACCATGCATCGGCACATGGAGAGGTGGCACTCTCTTAATTATTCTAAAGCACAACTTCGAGATTTGGTGGATAATCCCCGACCGGCAAAAACATCCACCAATGACTTAGCAATAAGTGAGTCAGAGGCAAGGGAAACGGTCCCAAATCTGTAAAAGAACTTTAGGCAGATGAGATTGACTTGTGTAACATGTGGAAAATTAATTTCATGCGGAGAGATGAGTATTACTTTAATAAATAGATCATATGAAAATCATCAATGTCCAAAACGTTCTAGAAAGTAATTTTTGTCATTTTTGAGGAAGAGAGATAACCTACAGTGGTACGGGGTCGTTTTCGTTCGTACTAGGGGGGCCAGGTTACATTCGTTCGGGGTGGCTTAGGGGCATTTAAAACAACTTCCCTGATACAGGTAGCATATAAAGTAGAGGCTAAATACCAGGATCTTTATCGATTGCTTTATGCTGTAGAAAAATGAAAAACACACAACAAACCTGGACCATTCATATTTTCAATGTTTCTGCGTACTATACTCTTTAACCCTTAACTAATTGAGCTGCTTCATTTCACCTGCTTTTTAAAAAAAAAAAAAACTCGGAAACATTGGCCATTTCTTCGAAACTTACCAATCTACGCGTTACAACTACGCTTGCTTTTTCAAAAACCTTTAATAAAAATGTTGGTGCCCAAATACGGGTTTATAACCCCGTGGGCCGGCCACGGAGCAGGCTGGAACTGAAAATGGGGGGGGGGGGGGGTATTTATTTGTGGAAAACATAACAGAGTAAGTGGTCATTGATTTCATAGTAAAAAGTGCGTCAAGTGCAACAAAATCATATCGATAATTCATTGTGAGCAAGTACCAAAAGTGTCGACAATTCGAACCTTCAATAATAAATACAGTAATCAATGATGCATTTGAAGTTAATATCAATTCATTGTTCGAAAGTGTAATCAGTACCCGTCCCATGTCAATTCATTGTTCAAAAGTATAATCAATACCCATCCTGGATGAATTCATTGTCCGAACATATAATCAGACTTATCCCATATCAATTCATGTGCTAAAAACTGCATATATATCTCATGATATCAAGGCTGAGCAATCGGGGCACAACAAGGAGTTGAGAGTTTCATTCGTACCGGCGCCATTTTGGGTGAGGTCAGGAAGCTTTAAGTATAGTCAAAATGTCTCCACCAACTCGTGGTTGGACCGGGACCTCTTTTGGCAGTCCAAAAGTTTTCGTTGAAGGGTAGCAGAGGGGACTGGTGAAATGAACCATCAGTGAAAGTGGGGTGGGAGGAAACAATCTCTCCTACCGGGTCATACTGGTGTCCCAACGGAACTGATCAAGTTGGTAGTCTTGCAGGATTTTGGTGATTTCAAGACTGAGGCCGGCGCCGGCATGAGCGCGCCGACGTTCCATGGCTACGTCGTGGTCGTTCCGTGGGTGATCATGGCAGTCATTCCCCATCGGGGGCCCCCGTGGCTCTTATAGAATCTTCAAAGTTGAGGAGAACGTTTCTGGATGCAGGAAACTAGAAGCGTTGTTGCACCGCAACAGTGGAAGAGACCCCCGCTGGGTGAGCGGAGCATCATTGCCTCGCAATAGTGGACGAGACCTTTTGTCGGGTGAGTGCAGCGCCGCTGCATCGCAAGAGTGGAGGAACCCTTTTGTTGGGTGAGTGGAGCGTTGGGGGTGAAGCTGAGGGGCCCCCACCTGTGGGGGTGGGAGAGGCTTGTTTGCGCCGCCTCTCCCTCCCAGCGCACCCCACGCCGACACCTGGCGTTGATATCCGTGATGTCCGGACCAGGCGATAAGAGGGGGGGGGGGTCGGAGGCAGAGGCAAGACATCCCCCCCCCCGTGGCCTGCAGGGCGCCGCTTCAGGACCGAAAGGGGAGCTCATATCAAGCCGGGGCCAGACCAGGAGATACAAGGGGAGAGGGGTGGGAGTCGGTGGCATGTGCAAGACATCCCCCCCCCAGTGTGGTCCCAGCCATTATTGAAAAAAGAAGAAGATACCGTTGGCCTCGGCTCCTCTCCTGGTCCACCTTATGCGACGACCCTTTTGTTGGGTGAGTGGAGCGTTGGGGGTGCAGCTGAGGGGCCCCCACCTGTGGGGGTGGGAGAGGCTTGTTCACGCCGCCTCTCCCTCCCAGCGCACCCCACGCCGACACCTGGCATTGATATTCGTGTTGTCCGGACCAGGCGATAAGAGGGGGGGGGTCGGAGGCAGAGGCAAGACATCCCCCCCCGTGGCCTGCAAGGCGGCAGAAGAAGGGAATCGGGAGACCAGTACATTTCGGGCCATCCACCCCACGGCTGCCCTGCACGTGTCGAGGCCTCATCTTCCGGATGGGCGTAACCGTGGCCCTGTTGCACTTCGGGAGTTTCCGGAATGGGGGTAGGTATCTGCTGATTTGTATCTATTTCATGTTACCATTAATGGGCGTGGCGGGCGGTGGGACAGACATGCTTGGAGCAGTGGGGGGGTGGCGGAGCCTAACTACCTCGTGGCTGCCGTAACGTCAAGCTTGGCTTTTTTCACCACTTCCATGTTTCTTAAGGTATTGGTGAATTATACTTCTCCGGAAATTTATTCATTTATTTTTTTTTTTTTTTGGGGTTCAAATCTGCTTTATTGTATGAGATAGAGTACAGTACACAGCTTGCTTCGCCCACAACCCGGAGGCCGGCAGCAGAATGGAGAGGTCTGTACACAGCCATACAGCCGGCATCCCGGGGGCCCGGCGGCAATCATACATACATGGTAATCTTGTTCGGCAGCTGATGGCGTGGGACTAGCAAGGATGAGCAGCAGTTGAACAGGGTTTTTTGCGAGAGAGGGTTCTCTCCTTTTTGTCGAAGGTCATAAACAGTAACACAAAAACACCCCAACTAGGTAACAACGAAAAGGCAATGCATGACTGTATAACAGGATCAGTGATAGTGTTCTGGCGTGGCGACCCAGGCAAGCAGAGGTGTGTGTGAGATCTCGTGTTCAGAATGCACGATCCAACACAAGAGAAACCAACAAGGGCCGGTCGTGGAAAGGTGTAGGGAACCCTGGAGTGTCATCCGCTGAAGATGTAAGAGCGTGCAGAGAGTATGGTATAGAGCTTACACGTACAGAGAGGGAGGAGCGGTGGGCAGGCCAAGGTAGGACAGTCTATAGTGTCAATGACTGCTCAGGGGTACAAGGGGGCTCGGGCAAGTGAATCAAGATAGCCCAGACGGGACTTCAGGCTGGGTCTAGAGCACAGGTCGGGTTCTTAAGTGACGTCGGGCTGACCTTCCGATCGAGCGTTGTCATCCGGGCGTGCGAGCAGATAGTGCACGAGCGGCTCCCAGATGTCACTGGGACGACACGAGGGAGGCAGCAGTTCAGCAAAGGTAGCATGCTGATCTTGGCAGTATATCAAGTCTGTGAGCCAGTCCTTGAATTTGGGCGCCCTTCCTCTGCCCCATCGGCACGCGACCCGCCGCTTGGCCAAGAGCAAGGCAGTGTCAATGAATTTCCTGCAGCCTCTAGGCATCTGCATCGTATACCCGAGGAGGGCCATCAGGGGGTCCGCAGGAACTACCTCCTCTGTCATTCCGGCAAGAGCTTCCAGCACCTGCCGCCAGTAGCGAGCCACCTGGGGACATTCCCATGCCAGATGAAGAAAATCAGCATGGTCAGCACAACAGCGCTCGCATCGGTCATTATCCGCCAGTCCAAATCTACGTTTCCGCACCGGCGTGTAGTACACTCGTTGAAGAAATTTATAGTGGATAATTTTCAACCTGCTACTGGCAGAGATACGGGAAGTGAGCGCGCAGCAGTAGTGCCATTGGTCGTCCGACACCTCAGTCGCAAGCTCAGCAGACCAACGCATTCGAGCAGTGGATTCCGGATCAGGGGCAGCACTGCGGATCTGACGGTAGAGTCCAGAGACCAGATGTGCCCCGTCCTGTGACCCTAATAGGAAGTGCAGCGGAGGAAGGATCTCGGGCTCATTAGGATAATAAGGTAAGATATCTTTCATCCCCGCACGCAAACGAATGTAATAAAAGAGCTCGAGGGGAGTGCGCTCATGCGTTTTGAAAAACAGGTCCACTGACTTGAAACGACCCTCATGAAACAAATCGCCCCAGCAGGTGACACGTAGTGTATCACAGAGACGTCGGAAACCCGTTTCCGATAACAGTGTGAGCTCTGGGTGATAGGCAAGCGGTAACCTGGGCGAGTAGATCAATGGGCACGATAAACTTTTAGCCATGCGGCGCCACGCGTCCAGAGTGCAGGAAACCGAGGTATTCGGCCTGGTTATGGACGCCTCAGGACAGTGTAGCAGCCCATTGAGCGGGATTGGGTGCACAATCCAGTCTTCGACCGCTATGTGTGGCATAAAGGGGGTAGGAGCCATCCAGTGGTAGGCGAATTGCGCCTGTGCGCACTGGTAGTATGCCTCAAAATCAGGGACATCAAAACCTCCCTTGTCATAGGGAAGGGTCAGCGTCGACCATTTTAACCGGGGGCTCTTGCCTCCCCAGAAAAGCCTGTGCAACTCCGTCCGGAGCGTTTTGAAAAAGAAAGCGCCAGGGAAATAAGGGATATTGAGGAAAAGGTACAGAAAGCGGGGTAGGACCACCATTTTTATGAGCGAGGCCCTCCCGGCCATAGAGAGTGGTAACGTGATCCATCTGTCGACGGAGGCAGTTAATTTGGTCATGGCCACTCCATAATTGGAACGCAGTGTCTCGTCCTTGTCACGAGAGATGCGGATTCCCAGATAACGGAGATCCGTACTACACCACTCCAATGGGTAATCAAGGGGGAAGTCGCGCACCGCATCCGTTAGTGGGAAAAATTGCGACTTGGTCCAATTTATGTGGACTCCTGACACCCCGCCGAATAAAATAAATTCCCGAAGTAGGGGATTCAGATGCGTCTCAGGGTACTTGACGTATAGCGTGATGTCATCCGCATAGAGTGATACGTCAATTTGCCGCTGCAGGCACCGCACAGCACCAGTTCGATGCAGTTGCCGTAGGCGACAGGCAAGAGGCTCAACCGCAATGGCGAATAACAGGGGAGAGAGCGGGCATCCCTGACGGGTGCCCCTCGTGAGCCCGATAGCCTGCGACAGGCGTCCATTAATCAGCACCCTGGCCGTGGGATCCGTGTATAGAAGGCGGACCCAAGACAGGAATAGTTTAGGGAACCCCATGCTGGCAAGTACCGAAAAAAGGTAAGGCCATTCAATAGAGTCGAAAGCCTTGGTGGCATCAAGGAATACAGCTGCCACCGGAATGTCAGGGTGAACCGTGCGGAGCAAGGAGAAGAGGGTGCGAAGATTGTGGGACGTAGATCTGCCCGCCACAAAGCCAGACTGATCAGGCAATACAAGTCTGGTCATCAGGAGCGATAGCCGGGTGGCTAGTACCTTAGCAAGTATCTTGACGTCGCAGTTTAAGAGGGAGAGCGGGTGGTAAGAATCGCATGATGTGGGGTCTTTATCTGGTTTTAAGAGGGAGGTGATCACCACCTCGCGCATAGAGCGGGGAAGAATACCATCAGCAAGGGATTCCGTAAACACCTCACGGAGCACTGGCGCCATAACATCGATGTAGGCTTTATAGAATTCGGCAGGTATGCCATCAAGGCCCGGGGCCTTGCCGTTCCTGAGGGACATAATGGCCTCACGCACCTCTTCGAGCTCGAAAGGTGCCGCCAGAAACTCCCTGTCCCCATCGCTGAGCCAGCATAACGCCACATCGCTGAGGTATGAGGCATATGGCGCATCCGCCTCCGCCGTGGAAGTGTACAGTGAGGAGTAGTGTGTTGCGAATGTGTGTAATATCGCATCTGAGTCACTCACAGTGGTACCGGAGGCGTCAGTGATTTCTAATATGGTGTGGTGTATATGTGAGGGTTGCGTGAGTGTAGCCAGTACCTTCCCGGGCCTATCACCTTCACAGTATTTACGGGCTGTCCAGTGTTTGCCTCGGTATTTCGCTTCCCTGGCAGCCTCCTCCTCATACCTTGACAGTGTCTCCCTAAAGGTGGCATGCAGGCCGGGGTCAGTGTCTGATGTCATGCGGAGTTCCAGGGCCCGTAGTTCCTTCTCCAGTGTGGTAATGGAATGCAAAATATCACGTAGTACCCCGTGGCTCTTAGATATGCAGTACCCCCTGACAGTGACCTTAAACGCCTCCCATATGTTTTCAACCGAGTCAACCGACCCCTTGTTCCTGGGAAAGAAGTCCGCTATCTCCTCCCCCAGTTCAGTGCGAAACAGGTTGTCAAGAAGTACGGCAGGGCGTAATCGCCACTGCGGTCGGGGAGTGTCCCACCCAGGGATACGGAATCGTAAAAGTACAGGGCCGTGATCAGAGTAGGTTCTAGGCAGGTGAGTAGCCCCCACTAATTCCGCAGCGATCATCCTAGTGACTAAGAAGTAATCCAAGCGTGCCCACGTCCCAGTATGAGAAGTGAAATGTGTACCCTCCCTTCCATTAGGATGTAAGTGTCTCCAGGCATCTAAAAGTCCACCCTCCTCGATAACTCCCTCCAGTGCCTCCCTGGCCCTCGGCTTATAGGAGCCAACACCATCCGCTCTGTCTAATGTGGGTACCAACGCCAGGTTGAAATCACCACCCCATACTATGTGTCGCGCCCCAACAGCCACAATCCTACCCCACAGAGTGGTGAAAAAGGCAGGTGAATCAATATTAGGTGCATATATGGACACAAACAGATACAGTTCACGGCCTATTCTGCCCCACAACAGAGCATAACGGCCCTCTCTGTCCGACATGTCCCCACATGGTTGGAAAGGCACATTGCGGGCAACAAGAATTGCCACACCTCTGGCATAAGTCGAATAAGAGGAAAAGATACGGTGTCCAGCCCATCTCTTTGCAAAAGTGGCGCCATCCTGTGCGGGCAGATGTGTCTCCTGTAACATGGCTAACTGTACATGATGTCTATCGAGGTAGGCAATAACATTTCGGCATTTCTTAGCATTATTCAGTCCGCGGACATTCCAGGATAAACATGTCAATTGCGCATTCGCATTTAAATCAGCCATGGACAAAACAACAATGAGTAAGGTAGAGCCCGAGAGGGCCGCAAAATGCAACCTCCCCCACCCTGGCAGTGCCAGAGTGTACACCAGGTTATCATAAATATACACAGTTTGTTCAGCCTCCAGACATTACAGGACAAACAGGCTAGCAGCATACACGCAGACAGAGCCGCCATGGATAGAGCAGTAAGATAACATAGCGGCGCCAAGAAAGGCAGCGTAACATAGCCACCCCTGCCCAGCCAGCAACGGTGCGCACACCAGAATAATGTCCACGTGGAAAGTCCAGTCAATGATTGCCTCTTGAAACATCCCCACCCCCCACCCACCCCAGCATCCCAATCATGCCAGAAGCCGATCTCTCCCACCCAACAGCCCTTCCCCCAACCCTCCCCACCCAATTCCCGCAACAGCAACAATGCAAACATTGGCAAGGTAAAGGGGATCACCCAATAGGGGTAACACATAGAGTACGCACAGTCACTCCCTGATCCTGTGCTCCATTACTGTACCGCCCTCGGTGGAGACTAGGGTCAGAAAAGTGGACCTTGGTTTTACATTACCACAGGGGTGCAGGTTCAGCGCAGGTCCATCATCCGCAATTCCCCCAGTGTCCGTGCAGTAGTTTGTATAAAGATCACCATCCAGAGTAGACAAGGCGTAAGGAGCAGCACATGGCATTAGTTAGCCGTTTTAGGGCGCTGGGGACAAGTCTGCCTCTTCTTGTCCTTCATCATCTGCTCGACCATCCCGCTGGGCCCTTCGAAGCGATTTCAGGAAGTCCTCAACTTTTTGCGGATTAGTGAAGAACCTTTGTGTGCCTTGGTGCGTGACTCGAAGCTTCGCAGGATACAAGAGCGCATAGTCTATCTGGGCCTCTCGCAACTTTTTCTTTACCGGAAGGAATTTGCGTCGCTCCTCCTGAACCATGGGCGTGAAGTCTGGATAAATGGAGAACGTCACACCATTATAATGCAACGACCTCTGAGTCCGGGCCGCCCGAAGCGCAGTATCCCGGTCACGGTAATTCAAGAGACGAGCTATTATGGGCCTCGGTGGGAGCCCAGGCTTGGGCACGGGTGCCAGGGAGCGGTGGGCCCGTTCTACGATAAATTGTGGCGAGAAGGCATCCTCGCCAATCGAGCCTCTGAGCAACTTCTCGATGTACAGCTCCATCCTGCCCGTGTCTGTGGATTCCGGCACATTGGTGACTCGTATGTTATTCCGGCGGCTGCGAGCTTCCAAGTCCTCATTTTTAGCCGCTATGACCCTAAGCAAGTTGTCCATCCTACTCAGTTGCGTCGTGTGGGTCGCGGTAACATCTGAAGTGTCGGATATACGTTGCTCCGCAGTTGTGATGCGCTCTTCGTGACGGTCAACCTTGTGTACTAGCGCGTCCAGTCGAGCAGTGACTCCATCCACCTTCTCAACCACCGTGGCAAACCCCTGTCGCATCTCCTGAATTAGGTTGGTCAGATCAATGTCTTTGGTAGCTGAGCCGGTAGCTTGTGGGGACGATGCGCTAGGTACAGGATCCGCTTGTACCGATTTCGCACCTTTTTTTGTGCTTTCAAAGCTGAGCTTCGCCTGTCGATTTTCAGGCCGCACCATGGTGGTTATCTATCCCCGCACCTGTGCGCCGTGGAGTGTGGTAGCGCGTCAGGGTAACCCAGAGGGAGGCGACTGTAGGAGAGTAGCGATGCCACAGGTGCCACAGTAGGACAGCAAGGGCCAATGCAAAGGCGGGCTCGGAGGTACAGGAGGCCTGCGTGGATCTCAAGTGCCGTGAGGCCGAGCGGGAGAAAGCGCCGAGGCAGGGGAGGCTCTGAGACCTCCGTGCGCGTTTCAGTGGAGGCGCCGATGGCCCAGGTGAGTGGACTCCGGGAGCGGTGGGGCACCGGTGAAGAGGGGTGGCATAGGAGGAGCCCCCTCGGGAAGGTGCAGCGTGTTGCTCTCGTGTGTCGCGGTCCCCGGAGGAAGAGCCAGGCCGCAGCAGAGCCGGGAGGGGAGCAGGGCCCCGCCCGTAGCAGCAGCCGGCAGCGCAGCAGTCCGCAGGTCCGCTCAGGGTCCAGAGGTGGGGCAGCAGCGTAATGGACGCTCCGGGCAAAAGCGCGGCGGCGCCGCTCACCGCGGGGGCCAGGCGCAACACACGATCCCGGATCCGGTATTCTGCAGGGACTCACCGCACCGCCAAGAGCCCCAGGCAGTCGGGGGCCCTCACACGGACCCAGGAGACAGGCCGCGCCGCGGTTCCCACCAGCAACCAGTAGCGGGTCAGTCCAAAGCCCCAGGAGCGAGGGCAGTATCGGAAGATGGGGGGGGCTCTACACGGGTGGGGTGACAGCCTCCTACCACCCGGCCAAGTCCACACGCGAGGTCTCAGTAACAGGCCGCCGTCAGCTCCGTCATGCGGCCCAGACCCTCGTGGTCATCCCCGGTGTAGCGTAGATTGCTGCAGCCGGCCACTCCAATCCGTCAGCTCCAGTGCGATATCCGCTGGAACTTCAACCGCTCATATCTCGAGTTTCGAGCAACAGAGCACCACCAGACTTGGGTCGATTGTAGAGTGGGACACTTGCAGCAGATGTCGTAAAAATCAGGAGGTTTGGCACTCCGTGGCAGCAGATATATGCAGGATCATTCACCAAGGTGCGGGAGCTGCGTGTTCAAGCAGCCATTCCGCTTGCGCGCCCTCTAGCGCCCCCCTTACTTCTCCGGAAATTTAAAAGTCACAAATGTTTTATTTGTGTAATCGTTTCAGGTCAAACGGATTGTGGGACAATGTTCAGAATGGAAGAGTCACCAAAAGGTGAAATTGTTTTCGATGGTAAAATGATGTGACTCCTGCAATGTGTCGCTTTTGCGGAACAGATATATGATGTAATTGTGTTGTTAATGTTACGGTGTACATGTAAAAAATGATGCATAAGTGTTGCACGGGCATTGTAGATACTCTCCTATGTGTGCTTAGCAATTTCAAGTCACTTTCCCCGGGTTCAAGGGCCTTGTAAATACGTCCCCATGTGTGTCTGGTCATTTGAAGTCATTTTCCTTGTAGTGTAAGGCCCTTGTAAATACGCCCCCATGTGTAAAATTAATTAATTTGCCCTTAAATGTTGCTTTTTCGGTAATTTTATCGAATCGGTAATTTTATTGATTTGGTAATTTTACCGAAAATGCAAGATTGAAATGTGGGTAGCCAATTTTCCAGTGGCACATGGCTTTCAGAATCGGTATTTTACCATGGAATACAAATCCATGGTAAAATACCGATTCCTAGGTACATGCACATCTGTGCATGTACACATATGCCATGTGACAGACAGACGTGTCCTTAGGTCATGTCTGTGTGCCACATTGCACACATGCCCGTTTTGGGGGTGCTAGATGGTGTCAAAGTGATACCCCCTGCACCCTTGACAAATTCGGTATTTACTGATTCGGTAAATACTGAATCGGTATTTGAATTGAATCCTATGGGCTTCAAGGCCCATAGGATTCAATAGCAAATATCGATTCGGTATTTACCGAATCGGTAAATACCGAATTTTTAAGGAATCGGTAATAAATCAGATGTTGGTACTTACATCCCATTTACCGATTTTGAAATACCGAATCTGTAAAATTCGGTAATATTCGGTATTTCAAAATCGGTAAATGTGATTTACCTACATCTGGCACTAGGTGTATTATTGTTTTACATAAAATGTTTTAAAACTTTGTATGAAATCAAATGCATGCACACTTAGGGCCAGATGTAGGTGGTCGTTTCAGGCCATTTACTGACCGGTTACGGCCGTTTTCGGCCGTTTCCGATCGTTAAATGGCAAATCGTTATGTAGGGGCTTAAATCCAAGGCCACGTGTAGGTAAATCTACATTTATAGAATCGGAAAAATTATTTGTTCGGTAAAATACCGAATCGGTAATTTTACCGATTCTGTTAATTTGTTATGTAGGGGGGAGCCTTCTGAGTCCCAAAGACCTTAACGAATCGGTATTTTAGCATGAAATCAAACTTCATGGTAAAATACCGATTCCGGTGTGCATGCACATGTGTGCTCGCACACCTATGTCATGTGAAAGGCAGACCTGCCCTTAGGGCTGGTTTGCTTGCCACATGGCACCTGTGCCTGTTTTGAGGGTGTCAGAGGGTGTCAAAGTGATACCCCCTGCACCCTTGTGCATACTTTTTTATTTTTTTTATAGCATTGCCGAATCTAGTTCTTACTGTTATTGATTTACTGTTTGGTAATAGTGGTTAATAACATTTTTTATTATATTTCACCACAGATTCAACTGCAGATTATTTGGGAATTAGACAATGCCGTCTAAGGATAGAATTCGAAAGGCTACAAAACGTCAAAGACAGCTTGACCCCGGGAGCCGGCCGCCTATGTCGGGTGCGATCTCAGGCTACACCAGGGCTATAAGACTTGGGGAGGGGGTCGGAGCCAAGCGTCTTCTCCGAGTCAGTGCCATGACACCGCCCCTCGGGGGCCTCCGCCAAGCGGTTTAGGGAGGTACCGTATCACATTGTTTTCAAATGCAGTCAGGTCCACAAACGGCCCCCACTTACTTTGAGAATAGTGAAGCTGCAGCAGGTGCAAATAAGCTTTAGACAGTGTTACAAGCGCTGCTCAGAACTCTGAACTATGGCACCCAACATCCAGGACTTATGCCATTTGTGCAAGGCAGTGACATCGAAGCAACTCAGGGACCAAAACCATGAACGAACACTCAATTTTACTATTGATGCTTGACTAAGGCAAAGGAGATCAGTGTGCATGAGTCTCATGCTCGATCGATTGAGCTAGCCGGATCGGGCAACTAAAAGTATAAAATAGTTATGTAAATAGTTATTTAATAAAATGTTTTACCTTGTTACTTTGCTGGTGTGTTGTATATATTTATAATATTTGCATAGGGTTTGTCGTTATTTTGGGTGGGGTGGGTGGCGGAGCCGAGCTGTCTTGCAGCCATCATCATATAAAAATCTGATAATCGCAGAAAAAAGCAAATTCTTTGTACACAAAATAAACGAATCCAAGAACTCGAGTAAAGATCTGTTCACAGTAGTCAAAAAACCTGCCAAAATTGAAAACAATAATCCAGAAGATATATCATCTGACTTCTGTAACACTTTAGGCCACTTCTTCGTAAATAAAGTATCATCAGTGTATGAACTATTTAAAAACAATCAGAGTGACCATACAATTCAAAACCCCACAAATAATACAAAACTAGACAACCAACCCAGCGGCACCCCATCCTTTAACTGGTCCTTACCCACAGTGGAACAAATTACTAAGGAAGTAATGACAACCAACTCAGGCAGTCCCTTAGACCCATGTCCACCGAAAATATTTCAAATATGTCCTGAACAAATAGGACAAGCACTTCAAAAATTGTTTGAAGTAATTCTGAACACCAGCATATTTCCAAACGACTGGAAAACCATTTCAATCAGGCCACTACTGAAAAAAGCCCATCTAGACAGTGAAGTCCCCAGCAATTACAGGCCCATAGCCAGGATTCCTTTTGCCGCAAAAGTGCTGGAGAAACTACTAAACAAACAGTTCTCACGGTACCTACTGGACAACAATTGGCTTGATCACTCTCAATTTGGATTCCGGGAAGGACACGGAACGGAATCAGCCCTCCTCACGGCCACCGAGGAACTTAGAAGTATACTGGACAGAGGAGAAAAGGCCGCCTTGGTGCTATTGGATCTCTCGGCGGCCTTCGACACGGTCAGCCACGAGATACTAATAAAACGCATTAGGGAAACCGGATCCAGTGACCACGTGTGCAACCTCATCGCATCCTACCTCAATGAGAGAAAATTCACAGTTGAACTAGGAGAAGCAAAGTCAGACTCCTTTAAAGTACCATGCGGCGTCCCACAGGGCTCGTCATTAAGCCCAACACTTTTTAATTTATATGTGGCCCCCCTTGCCGAATTAATAAGAGAAAATGGCTTTACACCAATATCCTACTCTGACGATACACAAATCGTCATTTCTATAGGCAAAGACAGTAAAGTAACAGCCAAGAATTTCCAACTATGCATGCTAAAAGTTAGTCAATGGATGCAACAAAATTGCCTCAAACTCAACGGAGAAAAGAGTGAGGTAATGATTCTAGGAGGTAACGCGGATATCTGGTCCCCAGACTGGTGGTCTCCTGAACTGGGAACAAGACCAGAACCCTCAGAGAAAGCTAAAAACTTGGGAGTCATGATAGACACCAAACTAACATACGAAGCCCAAGTAAACAAACTGGCATCGTCTTTCTGGCTGATACTAAAAATGATAAGAAAAATACTCCCATACCTGCCTCAAGACACACGTAGAACGGTAGTGACAGCCCTGGCAGTGTCTCGACTGGACTACGGTAACGCATTGTATGCGGGAGCCAGAGTAAAAATCATGGAAAAAATGCAGCGACTCCAGAATGCAGCGGCACGACTGATACTGGAAATCCCAAAGTTTCAGCCTATCAGTCATAAACTAGAGACACTCCACTGGCTACCTGTAGCCAAAAGAGTCAAGTTTAAATCACTATGCTTGACCTACAAGGCACTGCAGGGCAAAGGCCCTCACTTCCTGAAAACTCACCTGAAGCACTACGAACCATCAAGGCTTCTCAGATCAGGTAAAAAAAAACTGATAGCGATACCCAAGTTCAAACGATCAAACTGGGGAGGAAGAAGCTTCCTCGTGCATGCAGCACGGACATGGAATTCACTACCACTTGACGTAAAAAACAGCCCAACTCTGGAGATTTTCAGAAAGAGAATCAAGACTTGGCTTTTCACCGCATAAATTTCACTAATTCCAGACCTGCACCGGAAACTGGACAATTCATAGCGCCAAGACACCTCCGGGCATTCGTGCGCTTTAGAAATGGACAAATCAAATCAAATCAAATCGTGTGGAGCTCAGTTCATCTCACTAGTTTCATATTTCTCATGAGGGGTTGTTTTTAATGTTTCTATTTTAGCTAGGTCAAAAAGAGATCCCATTAGTGGCCTACTGATTTTGCTCGATTCCTTTTGTTTTTTAAAACAATTTTTCACTATCTGCAAAGACTAAACAGAGTATTGCGACTCTGTGCTTGTTTGTAAATAGAGAGTGAACCAAAGAGAACCAATTCTAAAACAGTAAATGCTTGGATAACAATCAATCAAATGGAGAGAGAAGCAGACACGATGGATTAGAACGGAGGCAAAGGCATGCGTTAACTACCCTTCACTATCTGCAAAGAGAGAGTACTGGTAAGAGAAAAGAGGGGGGGGCAGCGTTCAAAGTACATCAGCGTGCATAAATACGAAAATGTTTGTACCTATCACGTACTTCACATTTGACAGCTTTTGATATTTGCTATTAAAAAACCATTGAAATTCACTGAAAAAACCATAGGTTTTTGGCCATATATAGTTAGGGGTTAGCATTTACAAAACCTTAATTTACTCGCACAAAACCATAGAAATTCGCATATATAGTTGGATGCAATAACTATATATCGCGCACCCGCAATCCACTGCTGATGATGTCACATATTACATCATTAATGACATGGTCAGTGACATCACTGATGACATCACTGACAACATCACTGATGACATCAATCATGTGATAATACGATCAACCTCTTCAGACTCTAATATAACCTTAGATGCACTCAGAGTAAACAGACACTCACAGACTGTCACTCATCCATGAAGTTACTCACACACCTAGTCAGTCATGCACTGAATCAATCACACCTCCATTTCATCAACTATACAGTTATACACACCTTACTTATTCAAACATATACTAACACATATTTACTCTCTTATACAATTCCTGATACAAGTTCTCAATGATCCATTCAGCCACTCACACATTCACTGGCTCTTATACACAGTAATTTATATATGTGAACTCTCACATGTACTGTGTTTTACATATTTACTTACTTTGACATGTAGCACTGAGATATCCATTCACTCACCAATACACTCGTACACAGTCAACCACCCATACAGCTGTTTCAACATGCAGTTTTGAACCCATAGATCGAGTGAATCAACTGTTCACACATGTATACACAGAGTCACACACCTCCCAGCCACCCCCACACACACACTTACTCTCCCATAGAAATACTTAGGGAACCAATCAATAACCCATATAGTTACTCATATAGCTACTGATTAACACATGCAGCACTTCATAGAACAACAGATATAATGATGCACAAATTAAGACAGTTTAGTCACTAACCCATGCACTCAGTGAGACACATTTAATCACTCTCTCATACAGTCAGTCATGCACCTACTAAATCCTTCATCCAGACACTTATACATCCACTCATTCTTCAATATGTAAGACATATTTTAACTTTTCAGAAACATAGTCACTGGATGTTGTCATTTGAGATGTCATCAGTGATGTCATCAGTGATGTCATCAGTGATGTCATTTGAGATGTCATCAGTGATGTCATCAGTGATGTCACTGACCATGTCATTAATGATGTAATATGTGACATCATCAGCAGTGGATTGCGGGTGCGCGGTATATAGTTATTGCATCTAACTATATATGCGAATTTCTATGGTTTTGTGCGAGTAAATTAAGGTTTTGTAAATGCTAACCCCTAACTATATATGGCCTAAAACCTATGGTTTTTTCAGTGAATATATATATATATGTATGTATATATATATATATATATATATATATATATATATATATATATATATATATATATATATATATATATATATATATATATTAGCTTAATACTAATAAAAAATATACATTATTTTTACCGTAGGATAGAGGGAGGGTAAAATGTACTAGTACTACTCCAGTGAGTGCAACAGTAGGGAAAGCGTTGGATAGCGTAGGGGTAAAAATTACTATTCCCACTCCAGAGAGTGCGACAGTAGGGAAAGCGTTGGATAGCGTAGGGGTAAAAATTACTATTCCCACTCCAGAGAGTGCAACAGTAGGGAAAGTGTTGGATAGCATAGGGGTAAAAATTACTATTCCAACTCCAGAGAGTGCAACAGTAGGGAAAGCGTTGGATAGCATAGGGGTAAAAATTACTATTCCAACTCCAGAGAGTGCAACAGTAGGGAAAGCGTTGGATAGCGTAGGGGTAAAAATTACTATTCCCACTCCAGAGAGTGCAACAGTAGGGAAAGTGTTGGATAGCATAGGAGTAAAAATTACTTTTCCCACTCCAGTGAGTGCAACAGTAGGGAAAGCGTTGGATAGCGTAGGGGTAAAAATTACTATTCCCACTCCAGAGAGTGCAACAGTAGGGAAAGTGTTGGATAGCATAGGAGTAAAAATTACTATTCCCACTCCAGTGAGTGCAACAGTAGGGAAAGCGTTGGATAGCGTAGGGGTAAAAATTACTATTCCCACTCCAGAGAGTGCAACAGTAGGGAAAGTGTTGGATAGCGTAGGGGTAAAAATTACTCTTCCAACTCCAGAGAGTGCAACAGTAGGGAAAGTGTTGGATAGCGTAGGGGTAAAAATTACTCTTCCAACTCCAGAGAGTGCAACAGTAGGGAAAGTGTTGGATAGCGTAGGGGTAAAAATTACTATTCCCACTCCAGAGAGTGCAACAGTAGGGAAAGTGTTGGATAGCGTAGGGGTAAAAATAACTTTTCCCACTCCAGTGAGTGCAACAGTAGGGAAAGCGTTGGATAGCGTAGGGGTAAAAATTACTATTCCCACTCCAGAGAGTGCAACAGTAGGGAAAGTGTTGGATAGCATAGGAGTAAAAATTACTATTCCCACTCCAGTGAGTGCAACAGTAGGGAAAGCGTTGGATAGCGTAGGGGTAAAAATTACTATTCCCACTCCAGAGAGTGCAACAGTAGGGAAAGTGTTGGATAGCGTAGGGGTAAAAATTACTCTTCCAACTCCAGAGAGTGCAACAGTAGGGAAAGTGTTGGATAGCGTAGGGGTAAAAATTACTATTCCAACTCCAGAGAGTGCAACAGTAGGGAAAGCGTTGGATAGCATAGGGGTAAAAATTACTATTCCAACTCCAGAGAGTGCAACAGTAGGGAAAGTGTTGGATAGCATAGGAGTAAAAATTACTTTTCCCACTCCAGTGAGTGCAACAGTAGGGAAAGCGTTGGATAGCGTAGGGGTAAAAATTACTATTCCCACTCCAGAGAGTGCAACAGTAGGGAAAGTGTTGGATAGCATAGGAGTAAAAATTACTATTCCCACTCCAGTGAGTGCAACAGTAGGGAAAGCGTTGGATAGCGTAGGGGTAAAAATTACTATTCCCACTCCAGAGAGTGCAACAGTAGGGAAAGTGTTGGATAGCGTAGGGGTAAAAATTACTATTCCAACTCCAGAGAGTGCAACAGTAGGGAAAGTGTTGGATAGCATAGGAGTAAAAATTACTATTCCCACTCCAGTGAGTGCAACAGTAGGGAAAGCGTTGGATAGCGGGAGGGTAAAAATTACTATTCCCACTCCAGAGAGTGCAACAGTAGGGAAAGTGTTGGATAGCGGGAGGGTAAAAATTACTATTCCCACTCCAGAGGGTGCAACAGTAAGGAAAGCGCTGGATAGCGTAGGGGTAAAAATTACTATTCCCACTCCAGAGAGTGCGACAGTAGGGAAAGCGTTGGATAGCGTAGGGGTAAAAATTACTATCCCACTCCAGAGAGTGCGACAGTAGGGAAAGCGTTGGATAGCGTAGGGGTAAAAATTACTATTCCCACTCCAGAGAGTGCAACAGTAGGGAAAGTGTTGGATAGCATAGGGGTAAAAATTACTATTCCAACTCCAGAGAGTGCAACAGTAGGGAAAGCGTTGGATAGCATAGGGGTAAAAATTACTATTCCAACTCCAGAGAGTGCAACAGTAGGGAAAGCGTTGGATAGCGTAGGGGTAAAAATTACTATTCCCACTCCAGAGAGTGCAACAGTAGGGAAAGTGTTGGATAGCATAGGAGTAAAAATTACTTTTCCCACTCCAGTGAGTGCAACAGTAGGGAAAGCGTTGGATAGCGTAGGGGTAAAAATTACTATTCCCACTCCAGAGAGTGCAACAGTAGGGAAAGTGTTGGATAGCATAGGAGTAAAAATTACTATTCCCACTCCAGTGAGTGCAACAGTAGGGAAAGCGTTGGATAGCGTAGGGGTAAAAATTACTATTCCCACTCCAGAGAGTGCAACAGTAGGGAAAGTGTTGGATAGCATAGGAGTAAAAATTACTATTCCCACTCCAGTGAGTGCAACAGTAGGGAAAGCGTTGGATAGCGGGAGGGTAAAAATTACTATTCCCACTCCTGTGAGTGCAACAGTAGGGAAAGCGTTGGATAGCGGGAGGGTAAAAATTACTATTCCCACTCCAGAGGGTGCAACAGTAAGGAAAGCGCTGGATAGCGTAGGGGTAAAAATTACTATTCCAACTCCAGAGAGTGCAACAGTAAGAAAAGCGTTGGATAGTGGGAGGGTAAAAATTACTATTCCAACTCCAGAGAGTGCAACAGTAGGGAAAGTGTTGGATAGCGTAGGAGTACAAATTACTATTGCCACTCCATTGAGTGCAACAGTAGGGAAAGCGTTGGATAGCGGGAGGGTAAAAATTACTATTGCCACTCCAGAGAGTGCAACAGTAGGGAAAGCGTTGGATAGCGGGATTCTCAGTAATCCTTGAGAAAATGCGCCTGCGCATGCTCATATCTTGTGAGAACTGGAGGGAAGGGAAGGGTGAGGGCAGGAGGGGGTAAGGGCTAGAGGGGCGGGAGCCAGAGGGCTGGAGGGATGGGATGGAGTGAGAGCTGGAGGGACGGGAGAGGTGACGTCTTGCGTGCTAAAGAAACGTTTGGTAATGACGCGTTTGATATAGTGCCCACATTGTAAAGGCACTCTGTGGTTTCGACTGCATGCTAAAGGGTGTTTCCCATATTCAATCATTGGCCCTATGCCATGGAGGTCTATGCTGTGACAGACCAGGGTGCGAACCCCAACAGTTTCTCCATCCAGATTTTAGCCTCCACGGCGCTCTCCCTGTCTTCTCCCAACTCCATTTGCCACCCTGGATGGGGTGGATTTCCATGTTCAGCGTTGAGCCTTCCATCAGCGAGAGTGGACGCGATGGGGTTCGCATCGCTTCTGCAGGGATTCAGAATACAGGAATAGTACCTGGGTCTGGGCAGAAACTGAGGACAGCAACATCAACGTTCATTATATCTGCATCCAACTGCTGATGTCTGAAATGCTAACACATGTATGGGAGAAAGACCAGGGGGCAGCCCGCCAGATGCACGCGGGTGGAATCCACTCCACGGAGGAAGCAGACAATCTCACATTAACAGGCCCTGATCATCACTTCTGGGGTGAAGCCTCGACCTGTGAGTGTCCCAGGACAATGTTGGAATGGATTCAATGACTACTAGCCATGGTGGAAGCCTTAAGACCATGACCCGCCATCCCAGGTGGGACAAATAAATGGCCAGACTCTTGAAATGGGCAAAGCCATTACAGTATAAAAGAAGAGCCAAGGAAACTTCAAGGAAATTGCAACAGCATCACTTTAGATGAAGGGGAGGGTACTAAGATCACTTCCTGAGCCCTGTGAACCAGGAGGCAATCTTAGGCAAAAGCCCTTGGTCAGGCTGGTGGTTGGTGGTCCAGCTTCCGGACTTTCAAGCAACCCGCCTTCCACAACCTCCATTTCTTTCCCTGCAGTTGTTAGGAAGGCTTCCATCTATCAATTCCCACCTTTCTGACAGCGCCCGACTCCTAAACTCCTGACACCGGCTCAGAGGAGTAGCTAGAGCTTGTGGCACCCGGGGCTATCCCTGATTGCCGCCCCTCTGGGTGGGTGCTGGGGAAAAAGGACAGCAAGCACCTGAAAGAGGTCCGAGAGACACGTAGTATCGCGCTAATAGTTACCTTGATCATGCAAGTTACATGCATATACATGACACGGCCCAGGGCTAGACAGCCCTTGTCCCCAAAATAGTGCGGCAAGTTGAAGGGCTTTCAAGTGACCCGGCTTGCTGCGAGTGACGTGCTGGCCCGCGAGTTCTGATGCGGTTCACAGTACTTCATGTAGAAGTAGAACCTGGCTGTAAGAACTCAGACAGGCAGCACTGGATGAAGTTAAACAATATGTCCCTCAACCCTCCGAATGCGATGTTCACTCCCGACATACCCACCCTAGACAATCTGCTAAATTAAACAGCGATTTCCTTGGACACATACCTCACAAGACTACAAGCCCTTGCCCATGTAAAATAGAACGGAATATAGTGCATTGTATTTAATATGGAGTAGGCAGGACTTCATATCCCAGAATGCACCATGCATCCCTCATATAGCGTAAATATGTTCAGAAGCCTGGGTTAGTATCATACACAAGACAGGAAATCACAAGTCACGACCTGACACCAAATACTAGGTGTGTTCCCATGCGGATTACAACTGTGACTCAATCCTCACCCAGAATTACAAGGCACTACTACTACTAAAATGTGGGGGAGGCATTCCAGCCTAATCCCCTCTGCTCTTTTGCCCTCAGACTAGCATTGCATCATCCTCAGCCCATCTGTGCCCTTCTAGAAGGCAGCCAACAATTTGGAGACCTGTAGGAACCCTACCTTAATAGAGCATAGAGCCATGTTTCCAGGGAGCGTCTCTTCTGAGTGAGGGTACCCCAGATGTGGCTGCATCATATTCAGCATAAACAATGAGGTGTAGCTGGAGGCTTCAGGTAAGGTGACTACGTGGCATAACTTTCAGCTCAAAAAGTCTTGATAGTTATTACTGAAGAGAAATGGCGATTTGTGAGCAAATACAGGTACAAAAGTGAGAGCTGTACCATGTGTGTCCTGAGTGTAGCATTGCCTCATTAATTAGGGGTTTAGTTAGAGTTTGTCACACATGGAGCATCTGGCACAATAATAGGGTGGATTGCTAAGATAGCGCCCTGGGCGTGGGCGGAGAAACATTTGGTGCCCTTGCTGACAAGCGAAATAAAAGTGGTAGCAGGGGGTCCCTAATGTATTCACTGGTCAGTACCTGGATGAGCAGGGACTGGTCCTGAACACAAGCATCCAGGGACCTCCCCCAACTCAACGAAATCAGCAACGGCTTAGCTGTTGACGCGTGAACTCGCCTTCTCCTCGAGCCATATCATTATTAAACCTCCTCTGGCTGTTAGGGACCGCCCTCTCTACACCCCAAAAACAGCACAATTTTGCGGTCTCAGCAGAGAGGCTACAGATAGAATGGTTGTAATATTTCCACCCCACCTGCCTTTTGCTTCGCAATGTTGCAGAAAGGCTCAGACTCCGGTGCTGCAGTCCAGAGCCATGAATACCAGAGCCATGCACACACACACCATTCCCGCGCTGAGCACCTAGAGGTCTCTACTTGTACTTGTACGCGTTTGTAACCTGCACACATATCACTTGTTCCTCCTGTAATGTATCGTTTGCTCCTCTTGTATTTTGGTTGCTCACTGTTGTCACTTTTGATTTATATAACTTAACGTTTGCTTTTGTAATTTGTTCACTTGTAATTTTCTCCTCATGTATCAGTTCTGTTCCTATTGTGAAGCGCTCTGACACCTTCGGGTAAAGTTTGCGCTATATAAAAAAGCATAAAATAAATAAATAAATTGTATAAGCAGTGTGCGCTGGACAATGTCACCGCACACTTACCTCCCAGGGCGAGCAGTGCGAGCAGACAGCAGCGCTCCATGACCCTGCACTACCCACTTCCGCACCCAGGATCGGTCACGCTCGCACAGCACCACCACCTTTTAAGGAGGAGCATCGTTGACGGGCAAACGGCGGAGCCAATGGCGAGCGCGCAAGAAGAGGCGGCTGATTTAAATCTGAGGCTCAGGGCACGCAACAGAAATCCAGGGCCCTCCTGGTAAAGTCAGGGTGCCTTACCACCCTGATTGTACAGGAAGTGTTACTTCACAACGAAACATATTTTTCATGTGGAGAAACAACATATTCTAGCTTAAAAATTAATGTTTGTACCATATTTATGCACGTATAGAGGTACACCGCTTACATTTAAACACATGTAACAGTCTACGCATGCGATGTCTGTAGCCTCTCAAGGAGAACGCATGGAAGTCACTATTGATACTTGCAAAGAAACGTCCGCCCGCCGCGCGCCCAAGACTCACTCACTTTCACTTAGGCTCAGCAGCAGGAACGTTCAACAGCTCCGCTGCACAGCGCTGTTCTTCAGCGGCCGTCGGGTCCATGGTTTGGGTCGCGGGGTCATTTATTTCAATTTACCGCCGAGCAGCGCTAGCCGCGGAGCCCAGGACCAGGGCGCAAAGCCAGGACCAGGACAGCGAGCCCAGGACCAGGGCGCGGAGCCAGGACCAGTGCAGCGGAGCCCAGGCCTAGGGCACCGGAGCCCAGCAACAGGGCAGCGGAGCGCAGGACCAGTGCATCGGTGGCAGGGCTCTATGTGTTTGATTTCGAGTCAAAACACATCCTGAATCCCAGGAACCCATACGGCAATAACATCGCCGAATGGCGACGCTACATAGACGACGTGTTTATGATTTGGCAAGGAGATGAGACCACGCTATTTGAGTTCTTTTCCTGGGTCAACACTTGCGATGACCATCTGAGATCACCCATGAACACTCCCGTGACGAACTAACATTTTTGGATGTCACCATCAGGAGGGAAGGCAACCGGCTTGAGACTAAAACCTTTTACAAGCCAACCACAAAAAACAATTTACTACATTTCACCAGTTACCACCCCCGGGCCCTACGGGAAAACCTCCCGTATGGGCAATATTTGAGGATACGGCGAAATTGTAGCAATCTGTCTACTTACAAACAACAAGCAAATGCACTGACCGTCAAACTGGAAAACAGAGGGTACCCGAAGGGGATAATAAACAAGAGCCAGAAGAGGGCTAGAAACCAACAAAAGGATGCTCTTTTGGAAGATAATCCCCCAACAGAAAATGGTGAGATCCCTTTAACGTGTGTGATAACTTTCAACCCGCTATCAAATGCAGTTAGCAAATGTATATCCAAAAATTGGAGAATCATCACCAGCAATAAGACACACTGGCAGAAGCCTCTTTTCTCGTACAAAAGGGCTACTAGTCTTAAAGACTCCCTGGTCCACACGCGACCAAGGGAAGAAAGAAATAACAACCAAACACCGAGTGTTCCTAACGCATGGGGATTACCACCAGTCACAGGACACCACCCTTGTGGGAATTGCAACATTTGCCATCTCACCTCACACACAAAGTTTCTTGATCTGACAGATGGCACAAGCTGGGAACAACGCAGCCACACTAATTGTAACACCTCAAATGTTGTGTATTTGATTACTTGTAGATGTAGACTACAATACGTGGGGATGACATCTAGACGCATAAAAATCAGAATATGCGAACATCGTAGCAACATACGTTGTAAGAAATCAACAACAAAATTGACATCCCATTTTCTACAAACTAATCACACACCGAATGACCTGGAATGGACAATCCTTGAGCACCTGGAAAACAGTTCTGAGTCCTCATTATTCGAGAAAGAACAACGCTGGGTGTATCGCCTGGGCACTAATAAAACTGGCCTCAATGACGAGATACCATGGGGCAGTGTGCTAAAGAGATAGATATGTTCAGTTTCAGTTTTACAGCAATCCCTTTCTTGCCCTCTAGCCTGTGATTACTACTTTTGAGTACTAGATTCTGAGTATTTTGTAACTAGTTCATCATGCATAGAGACATAGCCAACATCAGACGGGTAGACATAGGTCCCCACATATGAATACCCACCAGGGTTTCATATACTTCCTCTTAGGTGATGAACCGCCTGTCCACCCACTAGTCTGAATCTGTCTTGCGGTCTAAACACTATTAGACTATGGGATATTTACACCTGCCCCCTTCCTTCCCGACCGGTAGGAATGTTTATTCCACCTTGAATGCATGTCCCACGCCATTTGCGTACATAACTGTAGGTTGCCCGTTGTTTAGAACAGTCATACTTATACAGGGTTCTAAATCAAAGAAATTTACTTTTACTCTTGTAGTAGTATTAGCCCCATGATTTTCAGGTAATCAGGGCGGGTCAACCCGCAATACATTTATATTCGAACCGGGATTCGAACCCCCACTTTTAAACCATCTCCCGGGCGGTGTAGCTTTAAGGCGTTGGGCGCGTCATCTAGCCAATGACGTCATCCACCCACGAGGGCCCGCCGAGCCAATCACGCCACTGTTGCATTCAAGCCGATCCCCACGATCTCCGGTGCTCCCGGAAGACAGCAGCCAAGAGAGCAGGTACACAGAGGGGAGTCGCGGATGCCGAAGTAAGTCCTTCCCGCCACCTCTTTTTTCCCGAAACTTGATCTCTTGATCATCTTACTCGTGCTGACACCATGCGGTTCCATTCTCCATCAGATAAACACCGCGTGAAGGAGTCCCACGCTGTCTTTACCGAAGGGGCGTCATTATGCCTCTAAGGAAGTGAGTTTACTAACTTTCACGCCAATTGTAATTGCTTCTTATTTCTCCCGCTCTTAGAGGGGAGTTCCCTGTCAGCTCCGTGTTTTTGATCCTAACCATTTGGGAATGATAATGATAAAAATAAAACATTTCTTTCAACACTGCATTTTCAACCTAACGTTTCACGATTAAGAAACGATTAGGACATTGCTTGCCATGACCTAACAGCTGAGCAATTACTTGATGCCGATTCTACTATACGGACGGTTATTCAAGTTGATCTAGGTGCAATTAACCCCAGAGCCTGGGGCAGCACCTCACAGCTGGTGGGATATAAATCAAGTATTATGCCAAAGCCTGCACATTCAAAGAATAGTGCTATAAATTGCATTTCATTGAAGAAATTAATTATTTAATTTCTCCTCATGTATGTTTTTGGTCTGTCTCTTTTCTCCCTACAGGTTTTTTATGTATCCCTACTAAAATTGTAGTGGGTAAATCACGGAAACTATCCGGAACTTCAACACTGTATATATTTTTCACATTTCGAGCCTCCCGGGAGGGTACGCCTTAACGCGCGTACACCACCGGAGGACTTTTGCGTAGGTCCTGGCGAATGCTGAGCCAATTGCAAATTTACATCAGAAACATGTTGACCAACTCTGATCTTTACTAGGACTCCGGTTCCTTAACTTAGAACCTGAGGAGTCCGTCCACTTTGTTTTTACTCAATGCAGGTTGGCCATTATTAAAGATTTTTGTAAAGGCACAACCTCTGCATTTTTTAATACACTTACACATTCACGTTTAGTCACCTCCTAATTTGGGCACTGTTGCACTCACCACATCCTGCTCCGCTGTAATCAGGCGTCGTAGCAAGCTGGGGGGACATTCGGTCACCCCAGCGGGGACCCAATGATAAAGCATGTCACCAACTAGTGGTGAGAGAGGGTCCTTCTAATAAGTAAGGTTCTTTCCCTCTTTTTAACACTCGGTGACTATTTAGCCCACCAGGTTTCATCCTCCGAGGAGGACCTAATGGGCGTGCATAGGGAGACTGAGAGATTTCGCTGTATGCATGCACATGTGTGAGAATTGATCACATTTGCAGCACATAGCGGAATAACATCACACCTCACTATCTTAGTTTGATAGCACCTTTATCACAGTCACTACTTTGTTGTTAATATACATTTGATTGGGGTACAGGAGTGCCTACTCATGCCCTTCCTCTCTTGTTGTTATTGACTACCACGGAGCCCCCGATCCAGGGCAGTGAGCCCAGGACCAGGGCGCGCAACCCTGAACCAAGGCCGTGGAGCCCAGGACCAGGGCCGCAGAGCCCAGGACCACAGTGCAGACCAAGGACCAGGGCACGGAGCCCAGGACCAGTGCCGCGGAGCCCAGGCCTAGGGCAGCAGAGCCCAGGCCAGGGTAGTGGAGCCCAGGCCTAGGGCAGCGGAGCCCAGGCCAGGGCAGCGGAGCCCGGGGCCTGGGCAGCGGAGCCCAGCAACAGGGGAGTGGAGCGCAGGACCAGGGCGCGCAACCCTGGACCAGGGCCGCAGAGCCCAGGACCACGGTGCAGACCAAGGACCAGGGCACGGAGCCCAGGACCAGTGCCGCGGAGCCCAGGCCTAGAGCAGCGGAGCCCAGGCCAGGGTAGTAGAGCCCAGGCCTAGGGCAGCGGAGCCCAGGCCAGGGCAGGGGAGCCCAGGGCCTGGGCAGCGGAGCCCAGCAACAGGGCAGTGGAGCGCAGGACCAGGGCACGGAGCCCCGATCCAGGGCAGCTGAGCCCAGGCCCGGGGCTGCGGAGCCCAGGACCAGGGTGTGGAGCCAGGACTAGGGTGCAGAGTCAAGACCAGGGCAGCGGAGCCCAGGACCAGGGCCGCATTTTTCAGTGGTTTGTGACTGGGTCTCTGGTCTGATCAGTAGATCAAGTTGACCTCTAGCAGTACCTTAGACTGACCAACAGAGAGAGACAGTGAATGTGAAATGTGAAGCACTGTATGTAGCTGCAATATGCAGAGTTTCCTACCTAGAAAAGTGAAGGCAAGCCCTGATCTTTTGAAAGACATGGGCCAAAATTATGCTTTCTTAACTTGCAATAATAATTACAGGAGCCTTGAATCACAAAAAGACTACAGTTCCTTGCAAACCCTGTGACTCAAACTACAGGTTGAGGGAAAGTGAAACCATCAATCAGTCATGGGCTTGGTCTATCATAGCAGTCACCGGGAAAAACCAGCCTCTTATATTGATGAGAAGACAGACTTGACACTATGAAAGAAACCGAAGAGCAATATATAAGAAACCCTACAAAAATAAGAGAACAAAGTCATTCGATTCACCGATAACTAGTCAGGAATAATCAGAAGCAGGAATGCCTGCCCTCCATATGTGCCCTGAGGAGATGAAGCCTTAGGAAGAACCAGGATCTGCAGTAACCGAAGCTGAGAGAAAGAATCAAGAACATTTGTACCATAGAGAATTTAAAGGTAAGGAAACAAAACATTGAACACAATATAGACAGTGGAGGGATAATATTAAAAACAAATCAGGGCCTTCATTCACTATCGTACCTTGGAGACTCTGGGCCCGATTCACAGAACTAACTTACGACATAATCCTAAACTTACTACCATTTCGGTATTCACAGAAGGCATTTAGGAGTCCTAACTTCTGTAAATACCGAAATGAGTAAGTGCCTTCTGTGAATACCAAAATGAGTAAGTGCCTTCTGTAAATACCAAAATGAGTAAGTGCCTTCTGTGAATACCAAAATGAGTAAGTGCCTTCTGTGAATACCAAAATGAGTAAGTGCCTTCTGTGAATACCAAAATGAGTAAGTGCCTTCTGTGAATACCAAAATGAGTAAGTGCCTTCTGTGAATACCAAAATGGTAGTAAGTTTAGGATTTTGTCTTAAGTTAGTTCTGTGAATCGAGCCCTTTGCATTTTATTACAAGCCCAGATCTTCATACTATGATTGTTCAAAGCCCGTTCACCGCTACCAAAGAGGCACGAGGCTCTGGTTTGCAATAAAACATCTTGAACGTCGATGTTCTGCACCAAATTAGCAGCAGATCTAAGGATGTCCTCTCACCTTGTTTCAGCCATAAAGGCTCTGGAGGCCACGCCTCCTCTCGTGGGGTGAGCATCAGAGCAGGGAAGGTTGTATCTTTTCAATGAAAGACTTGGGCCTTCTGGCTAAAGAGAGAGAAGATACAGCAGCAGGCTTTTTAGAGATATTAACAAATGAGGGGTGGGTTTTCTTAAAACTGTGGGGGCAGATTTACAATAACTGGCGCATCCCTGCATATCAGCAGGGATGCGCCAGTTATTGTGCGCCGTGGCTCTGCCACCATGGATGCGCCGCATTTACAATGCAGCGCACCATGGGGCAAAAACAGACAGATGCGTGATGCATCTGTGCCGTAAAAGCGGTGCATTGCTGGAGTTGCGTCGCAAGCGTGACGCAGCTCCAGAAATGCTCTGGGGGGCCCTATCTGTATAATGCTGCGTCAATCCTAACGCCTGCTTCAAGCAGGCACAGGGTTTTGACACAGCATAGACTCAAAAGTGACTGAGTGAAATCTTGTAGATTTCACTCAGCCACTTTTAGGAGGCGTTCCTGCGCCAGAACGCCTCCCCCCCCCCCCCCAGCGCAGGAACCCCTACTTCCAGGGCAGGGCTTTAAAACATGACGCATCTCCCAGATGCGCCACATTGTAAATACCCCGCAACATGGCGCCTCTTTTGCGCCACCGCTGCGTCACAAAAGTGACACAACAGCGGCGTAAAAGAGGTGCAAGGGGCTTGTAAATCTGCCCCGTTGTCTTTAAACCATATTATTTAAGTCCAACCAACTGCACACAGTTTTGGATATGATTTCAAATTAGGGTACTCCTTCCTGGTGAACAGTCACGGCCGGGGACGGGGAATCGTGCAAGGGGTTAAATTTAAAATTAAAATAAAAAGTTAACTTACTTTCCCAAAACGTTACTGCGTTGTCTCTGCTCCTCTCCTGCTCTCCTGCCTCCAGCAAGAACAGGAAGCAGGCAGCCTCCCTCCCCTACCCTAAGCCAATCACATCACTGCAATGGCAGCATTGTGATTGGTCAGGACGCCGACCAGCCAGGTGCCTATGGGGAGGCCATTTTCTACATGGAGAAAAGGCAGAGTGTGCATGACTGGTTTGGTCGGCCGACCGAACAGTCAGCACCCTCAGCAGTGGGCAAGCCACTCCTTCCCTGCCCTACAGCAGCCCCGCCCACCTGCCCTAAATTAAACCAAACCAAACACGTCTGCTTTCTCGCAGTGCTAGAAGCAGAAACATATGATAGTTTTTCCATTTTATGTTTCTGCTTCTCGCACTGCGAGAAAGCAGTGGGGCGACGCTCCTCCGCCCTAGTGAAGGAGCCGCCCCTGCTGGGTGGAGGCGTTCTTCACACACCGGGTAACAGAAAAGAGCACCCAAGAAGGACAATAACGTCTTGTAGAATCCCTCGAGTCATATCGTTTGAGACTCTTTCAATAGTAAATCAATAGGTTTGCAATGACTAGGGGTCGTCAGGGCATATTTAGAACAATTTCAGAATTAGTTTAACATCCCATGTTGGTTAACAATACAACTTAAAGGCTGAAATATCTAGTTGTTCTCAGCAATTTGCAGACTAAAAGATGTGTCTGCAACAGGTTACTTCTTAAAAAGCTCAGAGCCAGTAGAATCTCTGATCTGTAGCCATTAATCACCCTGAAAAACTTCCCTTGTGAAGCCAAAGAAGAAAGGACATTCACAGCTGAAGGGAAAATTGGCAAAATGAGGTAGTGATTCCTTCCATGCATCAAACAATACCAATCTTGCCAAGCTTTCTCGTAAGCCTTGATGGTACCCAGGGCTCAGGAAGAGTTGATGAGGCGAGCAGCTGAAGGTAAAAGGCCCATCAGTGACAAAGAACGCCAGACAGATTTGAAGCCTTCAGGTGTAGATCAGTGAACACAATCAGACCATGGGTCTTGTTCTGGGGATCTTAGAGGTGGTGAGAGTGACTTGGCCGCAGGACAGGACCATCTATGGTCATTTTGAGGGGAGAGCTGAGCCAGGCCTGAACCATTTAGAGTGGGGAAATTAGAGGCAGCAAGGCCTTCTATGAATCTGAGAGGACACCTGGAAATCGTGAGAAAAGGAGGAAAAGCATAAATGCAGCCAGTCCCCCTACTTCCATTCCAGGCGAGAAGGGTCATGGTACAGGCCCTGATACTCTCTCGCCTGGACTATGGAACGTTCTATATCTAGGAGCCCCGGCAGCAGTGACTAAAAGACTTCAAGTCACCCAAAACTGTGCCGCCCGATTATTGTTCAACATCCCCCGCTGGCAATCAGCGAGGAATGCCTTAAAAGAACTCCATTGGCTCCCAGTGGCTGCCAGAACACAGTTTAAGGCCATGTGCATTTTGCACAAATCTTTCCATCGAACTGGCCCGGCAGTTCTGTACCCCCTAGTGCTACCTTACTCACCATCCAGAGCCCTTCGCTCGGCTTCATTGCATTTGGCAACTATGTCAAAAATCAAGAAAGCCCGCTGGGGTGGCCGCTCTTTCACTCACACAGCGGCGAAACTATGGAACTCCCTGCCTCTAACCCTCAGACAAAATAACAACCGAATGTCATTTAGGAGAGATCTAAAAACTTACCTGTTCTCAAAAGCGTACTAATTTACCCAGCAGCCCGACACAGTAATCAGTCTAAAGCGCTGCGAGGCCTCCGAGTGGTTATGCGCTATATAAGTGGAATTTTTCATTTCATTTCATTTCAGTCTCGCATGAACATGTCTATTGTAAGATGGTACTTACTATAAAAAGGGGGAAATTGAGATTCCAAACATTAGGCAAAGATCTATTGGCAACAGGCCCCAGTGATGGGTCAGTCTTTGCAAACCTACTGGATGGAGTCTCTACTCATAAAGGTAACTGGAGAACCAGCCTGCCACAGTGGGAATGCCAGGACCAACGTGTGCCATAGCTGACACTATTATGAGGCCAGAACTCCCAAAACGCCTTTCCCAAATCCTCCCAGGTGTTTGCACATTGCACCGCTCAGATTCTTTATATATTGGACAGCATAAAATGCTGTCCATTTGGAAAAGTATGGGGAAATGTGCCTTGTCCTTGGTGAAATTGTATAATGAAAAAGCCTGCAAAAGATTCAACACTTGATATGCGTTGACAGTTCTTGGACAGATCATGCCCCAACAATTAAGTATTTAACACTGCAAGGACCTCACCACTGGCCTGTAAGTAAGACTACGTCGGGGGATCTGGTGACGATGGTACTACTGTTCCAAGCAAGTAAATGTTTTTTCGCTACCATGCCATCCCCTCTTGACTGTCTTTGCCTAAGGGTACTTTGTCTTTATAGAAACACACTTTCATGAGTGACTGATCTTGTTATGGTATGTTATGTTGATTTGTATAGTGCTTTCATCATCCGAGAGGGTATTCCGGCGCTTGGGCAGGTGTGTAGATTTGTGGTCTCCAAGGTGCTTATATGAAGGGCCTGGTCTTTAGCTTCCTGTGAAACTCAAGAAGTGAGGAGGAGGCTCTGATGTGTTGAGGGAGGTCGCTCCATGTCTTGAGTGGAATGTAGGAGAATGAGAGACCTCCAGTTTTGCTTTTGCAGATGCTTAGCATGTGTGCGAGTGAGAGAGAGGCAGAGTGTTGGGGTCTGGTGGGTTGGAGAAAGTGTATATGGCTATTCAGGTAATCTCGTCCTGTGTTGTTTAGGTGTAGGAAAGTAGGATCTGCTTACATGGATACTCCCACTTTTTGATTGGTGTTAGTGTGTTTTTGACCTTGTCTGACGGGGATCCTGCTAATCAGGACCGAAGACACTGTGCTTTCTCCCTAAATTGACCCTTGGAAGTACTTTTGTACCTCCAGAATTGGCTACGGGTGCACTCTTGTAAGTACCTAGTATATGATACTAAGGTACCTAGGGCATAGGTACATCAGGGGTCTCCCATGATCTACAGCATGTATTGTGCCACCCACGAGAGATCACTCAACCTGTAACTACATGC